>NW_026920611.1:0-17728 GCF_032062105.1 Saccostrea cuccullata
CGAAATTTAATATAATTTTTTTTTTAAATAGGGGTTTAAACGCAAGAAATAAAATCATAAGTGGTTCACACTGTTTTGTATAAAAAAAATACTCGTTCCGTAATTGTAACTTTTTGTTGCATTTGACGTACAGGTATCGGTCGTCAGAGCTACAGTACGTACAGTGTCAACTTGACCTTGATCTTATTCTCATAACGGGAAAAAAAATTTAACATTTTCGCACACTTTTTCACTTCTATATTTTATAGTATTACGGGCTTTTTTGTAGTTTGGTGCAACGATGGACATCAGTTTTTAAAACCCTTCAACCAATTGTATTGGCGTAAAATCAAACACAATCATATCAACAATCGCAAGTGTAATATCTTCTGTTTCTTTCCCGAAAATTTTAAAGGCTTTCGGAAAATTTTTGAGCAAAATTATTTATTTTTTTTTAAACATAATAGCCCCTTAAACGATGTTCAGTAAAAACAAACAATTAAAGCACATCAAAAATAAGGGTAGAAGACAGCAAAAGGTGAGAAGGCCTGGTAGCAGGTGCTTAGTCACGATAATTACTATATAAACACTGCCAAAGGCGATAACGGTCATTTAGAGGTATGGGAAACCCTAATCACTGTATGTGCAAATGCAATGAGCATTTTACGTTTTAATAAACAGATTGTTTATAGCATGAATAAATAAGCTAGAAATATTAAAAAATATACATCCGAGAAACCCGGGTACCAATTTTATATTCGATACTCGGACGTTAAATCGAGTACCCGGTTAACCGGGTATTTGATCCACCCCTAGAAAATTCTATAAAAATCTTCTTCTCAAGAATGGAAAAAACCCTTTTAATTTTCATCATATTTATATGGAAGCATGCTCAAGTAGTGTAGATTCAAATTTTTTTAAATCATGACCCCCGGGGGGTAGGGCGGGGCCAAAATGGCCGACCAAGTTTTTAAAGATATATATAGGAAAATTCTTTAAAAATTCTGGGGCCCCGCAAGGATTTGCGGGTGCCCTATAGTAATCACTCTGTCTGTCCGTCTGTCTGTCATTCTTCTGTCCACAAATTTTCTGTTTTTTCCTAATAACTTTTTTTATGGTAGCCCAATTAAGTTCAAATTTGGTATGGTAGTTTAGTAGGCAAAAAGACAAATTTTGATGCCAAGTTTGTTTCTCTATGTCCTCTGGTTTGGAGCTGGGGTGGTGGGGTAGATTCCTTAACTTTATATAAGAATGAATTGGCAAAGAGAGATAACTCTGAAAATGTTCCCATTGTAAACTGAATACTGCAATGAATGAGTCCCCTTCAGATAATTAGCTTTCCTCCTGAAGAAAATCCAAAGCATTATCTTTATCTGTCACATTGAGATTAATTACCACCTCTGTCTGCAATTGAAGTTTGTTTTAAAGTAAGTCCATTTGGAATGCTATGAACACTCTGAAATGTGGATTGAAGTATAAATGTTTTTACTCTATTTTTGTTGAAATACCCTACACAATGAGTTCTGATTTCATTGAATTCTAAAAATAATAAATAGATTAAAGAAGATATATTTTTTTATTTTAATTTATTTATTTTTATTTTTTTTTTCTTTTCCTTTTTTTTTTTTTTTTGCTTCATGAAAATTCAAGAATATTACTAATTTTTAAGGTAGTAGGATGAAAACCTCATTCTATCATTACTGAAAACGTTCTTATTATAAATTAAGAAGAAAATTATGAGAGAGAAATACAATTAATCCCTTGGGATTAATTATCTAGTCTGCTGCAGAAAATTTAGAAGGCTTATCTTTATCTGTCACTTTAAGATTATTGAAAACCTTAAATTTGTCTGCAACTGCTGTTTGTTTTGAAGTTAAGGTCAAGCCTTCATGATATGTATTTGCATTCATTGAAGGCTGGCATTTTATAAAACACAAGCTTCATTATTGTTTAGATATATATTCAGTGTTGAGTTGTTCTTTAGACCTACTGCCTTATGTAAATACAAGGATATTATTTCAGGTTTTGAATATTCATGAATTTATCTTGAAATTTTAAGAATACAGTTGCTGTTTCTTATTCTTCATATATTTTTTAATCATTTATTCCGTAAGCTGCACCATAAATTCTACCCGATGGCGGGGCCCTTGCTGACTGGTCAGTTTTCTAGTATTAGCAATTTTAAATTGCTACACAACAATTTAACATAATTTAATTATTTTATTGAATTCTAAAACACAGATATATTTTAAGATATCCTTTTTTATTATTACTATTTTATTTTTTAATTATTTACCAAATTTAAATCCTTTTTTTTTTTTGCTTAATATACTGTTAATTTGAATTCAGGTCAACGTAATAACCCCATTCTGTCAGTGCTGAAAAAGGTTCTTATTGTAAATTGTATTAGAAGAAAGGGATGCAAAAAAAATCCCCCCCAAAAAAAAAAATTAAGATACATTAAAATATAAATTTTTATTTTAAATATCTATAATGTGCATGATTAATGAACACCTTTGTCTGCAACTGATGTTTGTTTTGGAGTTGACGTCAACCCTGGGTAATATTTGCATGTGAAAGCTTGCATTTTATAAAACACCTGCTTAAATTTTTTTTAAATGCACATTAAATTTATTTTTTTTTTTAAAAAGACATGGGGTTTTCCCTGTTTTATGTTAATACAAGGTTACTATTTAACAGGTTTTTGGAAATTTGGGAATTTTCTTTTAAATTTTTTAAAAAAACAGTTGTTACTTATAATCTTCATATATTAAAAAAAATGTAATCAAGTAAAATTTTCATTAATGAGCTGCACCCTTATATTTCTACCCTTAGCGGGGCCCTTGCTGACTGGTCAGTTTTCTAGTTTTTAAAAAATAGCAAATCCATGATTGGTCATGCGACTACTTTTTGGGTTTAAACTTTACATTAAAAAGCCATTTTCTACTTTTTCCTACACTTAGTGCTCAGGTGAGCGATGTGGCCCATGGGCCTCTTGTTTAAATTCTTATTCCTGGATTATTTCATTCCCTTAACATTGATGTTGAATATCTCCAAGAAAAAAAAAGTTTTATACCCTCAATGCGATGCGCCTCTCAGGCCGTCAGGCCTTTGATTTAAATATTGTTATATAGGAGAAATATTAAAGTTTTAATTGTAGGAAGTAACATAGACTAAGTTAGTAATTTTGAATTGGACTATTTAAACTTTTCATGTACATGTTGTGGAATATGATTTTAATATGCATAATAAATAGACATGTACCTCATATTCTTTTTCTCAGACCAAGATCAACATAACAGCTGTGCTGGACCCTGTGAAGAAACTGATCACAAATTTACAACACCTGTATGACCTATACCACAAATACAGGTGTTATCTGACCTTTGCCCAGTTCTTAGCCTGTAAGTAATCACCTGTATGACCTTTACCACAAGTACAGTTATTATGTGACCTTTGCTCATTTACTAGCTGTTTTTAGGTCACCTGAGTAAAACCACTAAAATTACTGCAATCTTTAAAAATCTTCTTCTTTACTCCTGGACATCAAGCAGTCAAACTGTTTGCATGATTGTAATCAGCATTGAGTCCTCTATCAAAATTGTGAAATTTATGGCCCCAGGGTCAGGGGTTCTAGTGCTAGGGTGGGGCTAAATAAGTATATAGTGAAAATGCATTATTTCTTTGAAAATCTTCTTCTCTGCTCCTGGGTTTTAAATAAACTAACTAAGTGCATAGTTATGATGAGCAAGAGTGCCTCTACCAAAATTGTGAATTTTATGGCCCCAGGGTCAGGGGTTCTAGTGTTAGGGCGGGGCTCTATAGATTATATAGTGAAAATTCATGAATTCTTTGAAAATCTTCTTCTCTGCTCCTGAGTATTAAATAAACCAACTAAGTGCATAGTTATGATGAGCAAGAGTGCCTCTACCAAAATTGTGAATTTCATGGCCCCAGGGTCAGGGGTACTTGTGCTAGGGTGGGGCTAAATAAGTATATAGTGAAAATGCATTATTTCTTTGAAAATCTTCTCTGCTCCTGGGTATTAAATAAACTAACTAAGTGCATAGTTATGATGAGCAAGAGTGCCTCTACCAAAATTGTGAATTTTATGGCCCCAGGGTCAGGGGTTCTAGTGTTAGGGCGGGGCTCTATAGATTATATAGTGAAAATTCATGAATTCTTTGAAAATCTTCTTCTCTGCTCCTGAGTATTAAATAAACTAACTAAGTGCATAGTTATGATGAGGTATGTCCTCCCACCAAAATTGTGAATTTATGGCCCCAGGGTCAGGGGTTCTAGTGCTAGGGTGGGGCTAAATAAGTATATAGTGAAAATGCATTATTTCTTTGAAAATCTTCTTCTCTGCTCCTGGGTATTAAATAAACTAACTAAGTGCATAGTTATGATGAGCAAGAGTGCCTCTACCAAAATTGTGAATTTTATGGCCCCAGGGTCAGGGGTTCTAGTGTTAGGGCAGGGCTCTAGAAGAATCACAGAGTGAAAATTCATGAATTCTTTGAAAATCTTCTTCTCTGCTCCTGAGTATTAAATAAACTAACCAAAGTGCATAGTTATGATGAGCAAGAGTGCCTCTACTAAATTGTGAATTTTATGGCCCCAGGGTCAGGGGTTCTAGTGTTAGGGTGGGGCTCTATAGATTATATAGTGAAAATTCATGAATTCTTTGAAAATCTTCTTCTCTGCTCCTGAGTATTAAATAAACTAACTAAGTGCATAGTTATGATGAGCAAGAGTGCCTCTACCAAAATTGTGAAATTTATGGCCCCGGGGTCAGGGGTTCTAGTGCTAGGGTGGGGCTAAATAAGTATATAGTGAAAATGCATTATTTCTTTGAAAATCTTCTTCTCTGCTCCTGGTATCTAATAAACTAACTAAGTGCATAGTTATGATGAGCAAGAGTGCCTCTACCAAAATTGTGAATTTTATGGCCCTAGGGTCAGGGGTTCTAGTGTTAGGGCGGGGCTCTATAGATTATATAGTGAAAATACATGAATTCTTTGAAAATCTTCTTCTCTGCTCCTGAGTATCAAATAGACTAACTAAGTACATAGTTATGATGAGCAAGAGTGCCTCTACCAAAATTGTGAATTTTATAGCCCCAGGGTCAGGGGTTCTGGTGTTAAGATGGGGCTCTATTGATTATATAGTGAAAATTCATTTATTCTTTGAAAATTTTCTTCTCTGCTTCTGGGTATTAAATAAACTAAGTATGCACATAGTTGTTATGAGCAAGAGTGTCTCTTCTAAAATTGTGAATTTTATGGCCTCAGGGTCAGGGGTTTGAGTGTTAGGGCGGGGCTCAATTGATTATATAGTGAAAATACATTAATTCTTGGAAAATTTTCTTCTTTGCTCTTGGGTTTTATGCCAATGATCCAAGTATATATATATTTATGATGAAGAAAGGTACATCTAGCAAAATGGTGAATTTCAAGGCCCCAGGGTCAGGGGGGGGGGGGGGGTTACTTATATACTGAAACTGGATTAATGCTTTGAAATCTGTGCTTTGATATTAATCAACCATTATTTTTGAAAAGCAAGTGGCCCCACACCTTTCAAAAATTGGTGCTAACATATTAGACCTCTACACCTAAGGGTCAGGGGTTCATGTGTGAAAAAAAATTACCAAACTTTACTGCCATAATTGCTGAATATTACTGATTACTTGAAATGCATTTTTTATATTTCCCCACCAAGATCTTTCATGGTTGTAAGTAAACATACTATGATCAAATTTAACCTACTTTTAAAAATCTTTAACATTGGCCAGAAATATTGAGCATCTTGCTTAAAACATTCATATCAAATTAAATCTCTGGAAAGTTGTTGAATAAAAAATATCTGAACTATTTGACTTTGAAGTTGATCATCTTTTGAAAAACCTTTATGTTGGTCATGATAACTTTTGGACAATTGTTACTAACTTACTTAGGCCTTTTATATTTAGGGCCCCGCAAGGATTTGCGGGTGCCCTATAGTAATCACTTTGTCTGTCTGTCCGTCTGTCTGTCCGTCTGTCACTCTTCCGTCCACAAATTTTCTGTTTTTTTCTAATAACTTTTTTTATGGTTGCCCAATCAAGTTCAAATTTGGTATGGTAGTTCAGTAGGCAAAAATACATATTTTGATGCTAAGTTTGGTTCTCTATGTCTTCTGGTTTGGAGCTGGGGTGGTGGGGTAGATTCCTTAACTATGCATAAGAATGAATGGGCAACTTTTTTTATGGTTGCCCAATCAAGTACAAATTTGGTATGGTAGTTCAGTAGGCAGAAATACATATTTTGATGCTAAGTTTGGTTCTATATGTCCCCTGGTTTGGAGCTGGGGTGGTGGGTAGATTCTTTATCTGTTTATAAAAATGCATTGACAAAGAGAGATAACTGCTGAAGATGTTCCCATTGTAAACTGAATGCTGGCTATGAGTCCTTGGGATTAATTAGCTTTCCTCCTGAAGAAAATCCAGAGCATTATCTTTATCTGAGATGAATTACCACCTCTTCTGCAAATGAAGTTTGCTTTGAAGTTAAGTCAATTTGAAATGCTATGAACAATCTGAAATGTGAATTTAAATATAAATTTTTATAATTTATTTTTGTTTAATAGTTATGATTTCATTGAATTCTAAAAACTAAAATAGATTAAAGATGATTTTTTGATTTACTTTTTTTCACTTTATGTTAATTAATTTTTAAGGTAGTTGTATAAAAACCCCATTCTATCATTGATACTGAAAAAAGTTCTTATTGTAACTTTAGAAGAAAATGATGAGAGAGGTACAATTAATCCTTTGGGATTAATTATCTAGCCTGCTGCAGAAAATTTAGTAGGCTTTTCTTTATCTTTAAGATTAATGAAGACCTTTGTCTGCAACTGCTGTTTGTTTGAAGTCAAGCCTTCATGATATTTGCATTCATTGAAGGCTGGCATTCTATATAACACAAGCTTCATAATTGTTTAAATATACGTTCAATGTTAAGTTGTTCTTTACTGCCTAATGTAAATACAAGGATATTATTTTCAGGTTTTGAATATTCATGAATTATCTTGAAATTTTAAGAATACAGTTGCTGTTGCTTATTCTTCGTACATTTTTTAATCATTCTGTAAGCTGCACCCTTTTAATTCTACCCCATGGCTGGGCCCTTGCTAACTGGTCAGTTTTCTAGTTTAATTTTTAATTCGACCTAAGATTTTAATAGATATGTACTGTATAAATAAATTTTGTTTTGGTTTTAGGAGACTACAGAGTCCGTAACCTTTAGGATGTTGGATAATGTGGTTGCCTTGGAGATGTATTCAGACCCGCCTGACCCAGCAGATACGACCTTACATGCAGGAGCATCACCTGAAAGAGGACACAGTCTTCACTAAATATGTCAAGGTCAGATACAGAAAGAGAGGACACTTCACTAAATATGTCAAAGTCAGATATAAAGAGGACGCAGTTTTCACTAAGTATGTCAAGGTCAGATATAGGAAGAGTACACAGTCGTATAGCATTGAAACAAAGTAATTATGTAACATGTATAACATTACAAGTGTCTATAAATGTACTAAAATATATCCTACGTTATATATTTTTAATTGAATTGATTTATCTGTAATGTTTTATTTTTTCATAATGTTTAGAGGTTATCCTATGTATCCTTGTTACATATAACCATGTTTGGAAATGTCATAATTTTGATAACAATTTCAGGACCTGTTGGAAAGGAGTATGGGACTGACCTCATTCTATGGAGAAGCTCCCTGGGAAGCCAAAGTGATAACAGTCATTGGTTGTATCAAAGATCCCAGGGTAGGCACAAGAAATACTAAGTGATAGCAGTCATTGGTTGTATCAAAGATCCCAGGGTATGGACAAGAAAGGCCATACAGAACTCTAGTCTTATATCCAGGCTTTATACAGTGGTACTATTGCTTCAGTGACTACATTTTATTTCTTTGTTACAGTCCAAGTGTGAAGCCATTCTGGAGATGATGAAGATGGCCCATATTCCTCTGTCAGCTCAGATAGAGAAACTGATACAGGAGGGCATGGAACTAGAACACCCCAAGTCAGTATATACTGTGTATCAACTTTACCTAACAGATGCTTTCTTTTGCTATGTTGTCATTAAAATGAGTTCCATGACTTTTGTCATGATTCTTATTTGTATCTTTTTATGAAACTTGATGAAATTAGACTTGCACCAGGGACAGTAGTTTACTTAAGGCCCTCAAGACTTTTCATGAACACCTAAATTGACAACCCTTTTTAATATTTATGCAATTACTTTTAATAAACAAAAAGTGAAGATTTGACAATTTTTTTAATCTTTAATATGTTGATACAATATACAAATAACTGGGGAAAATGGTTCAAATAAAGCATTACTAAGACAACATTTTTATTGAACAGAGTGACAGAGATACAGCAATACAAGATGGTGACTGTAGAAAACTGGTTCTCAAGTATGGAATAAATCGGGTACCAGACAAACAGTCCAATGAGGTGTGTACTTTTATCTAATCACATACAAACAGTACACACAAGCATAGACAAAATCTTCAGACAAAGCATGTTTTTTTTTTTTTTTAAAGAAAGTGACTCTCATCAGCCACGTACCTCAAATCACTTGACTCGACACTAATCTAGTGTTTCGGCGGTGTGATATATACGAGGTTTAAGATTTTGATAGTATATTAATTAGCTGCAAATCCGCCATCATCAGGAGCCTATTTGCACATCTGTTATACAGATTATTAAATTAGTTAGGAGAGGAGCATATTACTCAGATTTTTAATGTGTTTAATGACACAATAGGTTTTTCTTGGAGGATTGTATTGCAATCCTTATATTCTTTTTGTTGAATATGCTGGTATTTTAATAATTTTATACATCGTTTTTATTAGCGAATATTGCATACAGAATGGGGTACCTGACTTAGAACCCATCGCATATTCAATTATTTGTTTGTATATATTTGAAAATTCAAATATATTAAATCTGAGTAAATAAATTTGGTCTGTTGTGGGCTCGGCTTAGACTGAGAATTTCCCTAAAAGCCGTATCAACAGCAGCCATAAGCTTCTCCAGTTGCACATTTGTGTAAAGTGATGTTACATCACAGCTGACCAGCAAGTTCTCGTTGTGTGGTCGCAGAAGTTCATTCTTCAATGTGAAGTCTGAGATATCCATAAAATGTGTGCTTATATTATGCATGCACAATAAATGATTAAAATTATAATCAATATAAATGACTACATTTAAGTAAGTGCCTTTTTGAAATGTAAGAGGCCTTCTTGAGAAGTAAAGGTAATTTGCAGCATCAATTACTTTTTGTATATTTTATGGAGTAGATTTAATCTCTCCGTCCTCGTATTATCTGCTAATTACAGAAAGCTATAAGTAATATAGTCAAGGACACCCTTTGCATTCATTTCAGCCATGTGTTCATCAAGATGTTTTGATTTGGGATACTAAATTCAGCAGTTATATTTTGAATTTAAGTGCCGTTCATACGACTCTTTACTGTGTTTCATTCAGTGACATCATTTAGTCAGCTTTTATGAGATGAAATTTTTGTTTTTATTAAGTTCCATCAATGCTTTTTATAAAGCAAATCTGAGATTTCAAATTTCTCTCCGACTTCCAGTGATGACAACTCATAAGTTTTGTATTGTCAAGGTACGTAATATATGGAGTCATTATAAATCTGGTTCAAATTCAACTGCTTTTAAAGCGAGAAAGAGGCATCGCAATGTTCTCATTAGGATCAAGAGACAAGTATCTATTTTCAACTTTTCAGCAAACTCATTGATAAACGAATGAGTATATTTCTTGCATGTTGTGACTTTGGAGAGGGCCCTCTCGTCAAAAATAATTTTTCATTATCAGACAATATGTCCGATGTGAAAATGAGATACAAGCTCACGAGCTAAGAGAACTATTGTTCTATGCTCTCTTTGTTAATTGGCTTTGTAATTCTTAAGCCTTGCGCAATTTGCGCTTTAACATATAGCGTTCCGATCGGAACGACGTGTCATTCTGTTGTGAATGTACTTGTAGTTTTAGAACCAGCGCACGTGGAAAATCACATGATTCAAATCTCCATTCGTACTTGACAAATCAGAGTGATTGGAACTTAATTAGCGAGTGATAAAATACAAGCATAGATACCTGTTTCATTACTCCAAATCAAAATATAATCCGAAAACACATTTTTGTTAATATAAAATGATTAATACAGTCACCCAGTCACAATTCCGTATACGTTTTGGGTTTGCTGCATTCTTATACGACGGAAATTCCGTCCTCTTGATGCGTGGGTGAACCAGCTGGTGCAAGGTTTTAATCATCCTTAGATCAGTTTGTCTTAATTTAAAATGCCAAATGTGCATTTTTCCTCTTGCGGACCAGTTTTAATTTATACATAGTATAAATCCTAAAATAATAGTATGACAACACCGAAACAAGAGAATAAGTGAGATCAAATGACAGAAAGTACGGATCGCAGACAAAGTCGGCGATTCTCGGGAATAGAGCCATTGGGACATTGTCCCTCATATCAGTTTCAAAGAAAGTGACTCTCATCAGCCACGTACCTCAAATCACTTGACTCGACACTAATCTAGTGTTTCGGCGGTGTGATATATACGAGGTTTAAGATTTTGATAGTATATTAATTAGCTGCAAATCCGCCATCATCAGGAGCCTATTTGCACATCTGTTATACAGATTATTAAATTAGTTAGGAGAGGAGCATATTACTCAGATTTTTAATGTGTTTAATGACACACAATAGGTTTTTCTTGGAGGATTGTACTGCAATCCTTATATTCTTTTTGTTGAATATGCTGGTATTTTAATAATTTTATACATCGTTTTTATTAGCGAATATTGCATACAGAATGGGGTACCTGACTTAGAACCCATCGCATATTCAATTATTTGTTTGTATATATTTGAAAATTCAAATATATTAAATCTGAGTAAATAAATTTGGTTGTTGTGGGCTCGGCTAAGACTGAGAATTTCCCTAAAAGCCGTATCAACAGCAGCCATAAGCTTCTCCAATTGCACATTTGTGTAAAGTGATGTTACATCACAGCTGACCAGCAAGTTCTTCGGCCCGTGTGGTCGACAGAAGTTCATTCTTCAATGTGAAGTCTGAGATATCCATAAAATGTGTGCTTATATTATGCATGCACAATAAATGATTAAAATTATAATCAATATAAATGACTACATTTAAGTAAGTGCCTTTTTCTGAAATGTAATAGGCCTTCTTGAGAAATAAAGATAATTTGCAGCATCAATTAGTTTTTGTGTATTTTATGGAGTAGATAATAATTCTCAAGAAGGCCTATTACATTTCAAAAAGGCACTTACTTAAATGTAGTCATTTATATTGATTATTATTTTAATCATTTATTGTGCATGCATAATATAAGCACACATTTTATGGATATCTCAGACTTTACATTGAAGAATGAACTTCTGCGACCACACACGAGAACTTGCTGGTCAGCTGTGATGTAACATCACTTTACACAAATGTGCAATTGGAGAAGCTTATGGCTGCTGTTGATACGGCTTTTAGGGAAATTCTCAGTCTAAGCCGAGCCCACAACAGACCAAATTTATTTACTCAGATTTAATATATTTGAATTTTCAAATATATACAAACAAATAATTGAATATGCGATGGGTTCTAAGTCAGGTACCCCATTCTGTATGCAATATTCGCTAATAAAAACGATGTATAAAATTATTAAAATACCAGCATATTCAAAAAAATATAAGGATTGCAATACAATCCTCCAAGAAAAACCTATTGTGTCATTAAACACATTAAAAATCTGAGTAATATGCTCCTCTCCTAACCAATATAATAATCTGTATAACAGATGTGCAAACAGGCTCGTGATGATGGCGGATTTGCAGCTAATTAATATACTATCAAAATCTTAAACCTCGTATATATCACACCGCCGAAACACTAGATTAGTGTCGAGTCAAGTGATTTGAGGTACGTGGCTGATGAGAGTCACTTTCTTTGAAATTGGATCTAAGTGAAAAAGAAAGAGACTTGATCCAGTATACATTTTTTTATAACATGTTACGTCTGGACAATGTCCGAATGACTCGAATATATCAGGAATCGCCGACTTTGCCTGCGATCCGAACTTCCTTTCATTTGATAAAATCTAATTGATTTGTTCGGCAAGAATTACAGAATTCACACCCTTTTGCCGTTATGACCACCCAAAAGTTGGTCATTATCACACTGATTTCAGTATGAACAGATTGTCACTATTTTAAGAATAACAACACATCAAAATGGATGTTGATGATAATATTGATATACCAAGTAATCAGAAAGCTATTTGCAAATATGCAAAATGAGCTTGAAAAATGTATAAGGTAAAAACTATGGATTGAATCTCACAGATCTTGATTCAACCGATGTCAAATCGGACAAATTTACTGATAGTGATACTGTGTCCATTGCTTGTGATAATTTCAGTGAAAAACTGAAAACACGACACCAGCTGGCCTGTGCCCGAGAGGGAATTTATTTTGCCATGAAAAATAACACATTACCACCTTTCATGAAGTGGAATGTTACCTGTCATCCTAATCTTGGAGATAAGTTGATAATTTGTTCCAATCTCTGTGAAAGGAAAAATCTGATTGTTGAAAAAGGAATTCATGCAAGATTCCATCAAATTCAAGGCCGGAAAAAATTGCAATGACAAATGATGAATTAAGAGAAATCAGACAGGAGGCATTCAGAAAAATAGGAACAACCACTTCCTCTCGGGAGCCACGACAATTTGCTCAACACTCGGATGAATGCGAGTAAGGAAAAGTTCAACAAAGAGCTGTTACAATTCTGTACCTCGATCAGGACCAAACAAAGACAGGGGGCTGATGTAAAACACAAACCCAGTACCGGTTCCTCAAATAAAGGAGGCAAAGGCAGAGGACATAAAGGCCGAAAATTTTCGCCTTACTAAGTGACTATAGTTTCTACTGCACATTTTATTAAACTTTGAGTGTATCACTCATGCGAGACTGAACTGTTGATCCTAAAGTGACTCTATTCTCAATAATTTTGTATTGAGTGTATCACTCTTAACGCAAACAACTAATCCCAATGGGAATAAATTTCTTCAAAGTGTCATTCACTTATGTCAATTTTGTGACAAATTACTGTGGATTATCATTGAATAAAATATTCATTTCCTTTGGATAAAAATAGATATGCCTTTTGGTGAAACACACATGTATCTTCAATTTTCATATTGGTTAGTTCAACTTAATTAAATATTATTCTATTAATGCATACAAGATTTTTACGCATGCGCAGACAGGTTGGTTTTACCACGTGCGAAGGTATGCTCACATTTTCAAATACTTCGACAAGTAATGGCATACGTTTAAATCGAAACATAAAAAGAAGAAAATCGATCTATTAAATCAATAAATACATTAAGGCAGAAATAGAAAGTTTTAAAAATGGTGTAAAAATGAAATATTTCAGAAATTTATGGCAAAAACATGGTGACTTGTTTACATTGAACTTGTTTGGGCGAACCATAATCGTAGTTTGTGGACACCAGACGTTACACGAGATTCTGGAGAAACATGGAAAATATTTGATGAACTCGCACTTGTGTATATGAGATGTAAGTTCAATTTCAAGACTAATGACGATATATATTTATTATGTAAGAGTGGATATGAACCACCAAAATAAAAGGTGCACTTGAAACCTATATTTAAAAGTAAACTTGAACTTTCCTCAATTCAAATAAAAAAATGCTCACATAATTTATCTCAACTTGAGAGAAGAGCGCTCAACCAATTACGAAATCGCAACGATATTGTAATTAAAAAGGCTACAAATACAACATATGTGTTGTTATGAACAAACACGATTATATAAAGGAAGGCGATCGCCAACTGAACACTAAATATTACAAAATAATTGACAATTTTGATTTGTCATTACTCCAAAGGAATATTGAAAATAAAATCAATGAACTTAAAGCAAATGGGTATGTGGATAAAGTTACATATAGATTTTTAATGGACTTTACGCATCCACGAATAGGTAGATTATACTTACTACCTAAACTTCACAAATTAGATCAGACGATGTTTGATCTAATCAAGGAACAAGGCCACTGCAATCATGAAATCATTTGCCCAGCACGACCATTATCTCGCAATGCGGGTCGGTAACGGAACGAATCAGCCAATACGTTGATTACTTCCTAATACCAATAGTCGAAACACAATCCATTTACATCAGAGATAACTCTGATTTCGTTGTAAAAATAGAAAAACTTAGACCGCATGCTGAATGCATAATGGTCAGTTATGATGTTACATCCCTGTATACAAATATGCAGTTCAATGAATTAGTCACAGCTGTCAGTGAAGCATACTTTAAATACAACAAAGGAGAATTCAAAATTCCTTCACCACCTACAGTAAGATATTTCTGTGGTTATTACAAACAATATTAGAGAATAATGTCTTTGAATTTAATTTCAGAAATATAAACAAATTATAGGCTGCGCAATGGGTTCAAACGCTAGTCCTCTGAAGTGTGCGACATTAGAATGTATGAAGTCACTTCAAACTCTCAAACAAATTTCCATTTGAACAAAATATTGTTAATGACGGTCGATATCGAGATGATGGATTTATAATCTATCAAGGGAAAATGGATGAAATTCATCAATTTTTCCAAATAGCTAATTCGCACCATCCTCTGTTAAAATTCACATACGAAATTTCTGACAAAGAAATAAACCTTCTTGACATCTCCATATTTAAGGGAGAAAGGTTTGAATTAGAAGGGATTCTAGATGTTTAGACTTTCATCAAACCTACTAATACTTTCCAGTATCTGGAACGTAATAGTGCACACAGCCCTTCAGTTTTCAAGGGCATTATTAAAGGCGAAATCATTCGTCATTTACGCAATACAAGCGATTCTAAAATATTTTACAATGCTGTCGAAAAGTTCAAAATTTCTCTGTTGAAAAGAGGATACAGTGAAAATGAGATAAATAACTCAATGAACAATGTTCTGAATAATTACAAAAGAGACCATTTAAATCAAAAAAAGAAAGTTAAAAGTAATTCTGATATACCATTGGTCATGGTTACAAAATTTAACCCAGCCATTTGTAATATCAAAAAGGAATTACTGAAATACTGGCACACTCTATCAAGAGAGCCCGATCTCAAAGAAATATTCAAAGACAAACCAATTATAGCTTATAAAAAACATAAAAATTTAGGAGATCTCCTAACTAGTTCCAAACTGAAATGAATGTTTTTTAAAAAAAACCATCACTACTGGTCAATTACAATGTAATGAACCAGATCATTCACTGATATATTAACTTATTGTAACATACCTGCATATTTCTGCAAACAACTTCCATCTATGTTTATAATATAAATAAACATAGCATGACCTTGGCAAATTCCCTGACCGGTTCTACGATTGAAAAAACTTACCGGTATACAATAAATCAAATAAAATAAATAAACAATATTTGATTTACATATATAAGTGGATTCCTGATGATGGCGGACTTATTACCGTCTTCCTTGGAAGACGGTATAGTATAGTTGAAGTTTTTTACAGTCTCCGGACTATGCACTTCCTCTCTTTTGTGATTGGTAAAAATTGCATGATGAGAAAATTTTCAATTATTTCATTGGTTGAAATGCTGTTCAGGCAAGGGAGTATAACTTTCTGATGATCTAATTTCGTACGACTTACAATTTGCAAGATTTTAAATCTGATCAACAAACGAACAGCAAAATCAGACGAAATTAATAAGGATGGCAATTTTTTATAGCAATAAATAAAGGTCTCTTTAATTTCATTATAAATAAAATTTGATTTTTAAAATTTTTAGGCCTTACAATTTGTTATTATTCTTTTCCCCTTTTCTTGTTTGAAGAAGGGAATGGAATCAGCCGAAGGTTTGCCGCAAAAGCTCGGCCAATCCAAGTTTACGGAGATGACCGAGCGACAACCATGGTAGAGCTAATGCCAGTAAAAAGCTCATGTAGACATACAAAATTGAAAAGAATTATACGGCCTGATAGGTGTAATTAGTTAACTGTTTAAGATTGTTGCTAAAGACGGGAAGCTTTTTTAAAAAGCTCTACTTGTATAACTAATTATAATTAGTTATTTAGAATATTTATTTATTATTTGGCCTGTTATCACACCGCCGAAACACTAAATTAGTGTCGGATCTAAGTGAAAACGGGGTTCGTAGCTTGATAGGAGTCACTTTTTTTATAACGTGTTACTTTTATCTAATCACATACAAACAGTACACACAAGCATAGACAGAATCTTCAGACAAAGCATATGTTTCTAGATAATTATTTACAGGTTTTTAAAAGTAGATCTATTTGTATGACCATTATTTACACAGGGATTTATCAAGGCTGTTTTTACTACCGGTAAACGGTACTTTCCCCTCTTGAAAAAGGTGAAAAATTCCCCTTTTTCAGATAGAAAATTCTCCGATTAAACAGAGAATACTTAAAACATCGTACTGAAATTTTCCATTTTTGTCTGATTGAAGTTTAACAGCATATCCTAACTCCCCATCCTAGTCATTCAAACGCTTTTGAAAAGAGAGAGTAGATTATTCAAGCTTCCATTTGATATTGATCGGTAAACATGTGCCATGTCCATGAAGTCGAAATATACGTATGCGATTGCAGAGTTGAGAAAAGTGTAGATGAGTAAGACGGAGCTTAAATCACTATGAATCGGAAAAAATGGAGTAACAACAAAAACAATGTTAGTAGTGAAACATGAAAAACAGAATTGATTTGTGATAGATATTGAGAGAAAAAACGAAATAAAGTACTGACTGGGTTTAAATTTTTTTTGTTTGTTATTTAATATTTTGTCTCAAAAATGAAGTTTTTGTGGCCTTTGTAAAGGTCTACAAATGACCCTCAGAAGCTCTAAGAATGCAGGATTTTGCTCCATTTATTTTAAAAATTTTCCGGGGGGGGCATGCCCCCGGACCCCCCTAGAATTCTCGCGCCTCTGGCGCTCAGATCGACCTGCGGCTCTCATTTTTCCCCTTTACATATAAAACGGTAGTAAAACAAAATAGCTAGATAAATCCCTGTTACATACATACAGCACACATCAACATCAAAACATCTCTATTTGTAGGACCTAATAAAGTACATCCTGGTCCAAGACAAGCCCAACTGTGTACAGGATGCCCTGAGTGTAATGGAGGCCTATGGTAACACCGAGTACCAACAGGAAATCTATCTCTTCAAGTGTAGACATCTGATTCACAAAAACAAGGCAAGATTACAAAGTGATTACTGTCTAACATTTGATGATTTCCCTGTGCAAGTTCATTAAATGATATGAAAAATTAGGTAATATATTGGATAAAATATGATAAATAAAACTTTTGGGTATATCTTAGATATAATTGCTGGAAAAAATATTTTTGTGTGAAAAAAAAATATAGCCACTATGAAAAAGTTTTCCTCAAATAATGCATTGGAAATCTTGTCAAATTTATTTCGCAACTTTAAAATTTAGAAGAAAAGATTCTTTCAAATTGGGTTTGAATTATTTTGGCAGTTTTAAAAAAATTCTTAGATAGTGCTTTGTGTATGGAGAAAAACCTAAAACCTTATGTTTTTTTTTTT
>NW_026920612.1:0-17427 GCF_032062105.1 Saccostrea cuccullata
TTATTTTGGTTTCAATTACTTGTCAAGATGTTTCTCTACACAAGGGTCTATGGCAGGATAGTGTACTATATCTAATTACTGTAGTAAATGGGATGGGAAAATTGACTTGAGAATGGAAATATGATGAAAAGACGTCATATTTACAAAAATCAGAAAATTGTGTACATTATGTACTTAGAAGAAATGACCATTATCCATCATTTTCAAAAATGACTGATTTCAGTACCACCCCTGACTGATTACATGTCGCTATTTTTAGCAGTGGGATATCATGATGAAAAGAATTATTACGCATAAAACAGGTTTTTGGTGGACTTTATATTCTTATTACATCTATTAGAACTGTTTAATAAAGGTTAAATTAGACACCATGCACTGTGTAAAATTTTGACAATATCGATCGCGAACGTGAATATATTTATGTATGTCACTTCATGTTTATATACAATTGTCACCATCTTACAGCGGTTCTGTGGTCTAGTGGTTATGTTTCTCACTTCACCTCGGTACTCGGGCGATCCATTTTTTTTTTTCGAAATACTTTTCTTTTTTTTCTAAACGATAGTATTCAGCATGTGAAATGAAAAATTTATGAGGTCTGGCCTGTACAAACTCATAATATCATCATTACAGTGTGATAAATATTCCAAATAAAAAAGAATCTTCTACACACAAAATAAAGAATAATCCATCAAACCTTAATATCCATATTGACATATTTAATTTGATTCAGTATATACATTTAATAATTCTACAAATTCAGTGAAGGGGATCCGAACCCCCTATCCCCCCTCCCCCCGACCCCGAACTGCACATGGTTTACTTTTCCCTAAGCGGGGGACACAAATTCTCTGAATTAGCTTGTTATGTATATTTTCCCTCCATATCATCGTCATGCATATGATTAAGGGTTATGTTATTCGCTACAATCTATTCCAACTGATTACTGTTCTGATGAGTATATCCTTCATGAATAATCGGATAATCTGAGATTGAAAACACTTTTTGTAAAAATATCGATGCTTTTATCAAAGTTTTGAACAAAAAATATTTAATTTATACCTTGCCATAAGTTCCAAAACACAAGAGTTGGCTATCCGAAAAGTCAGAAAACACATGTATTCAAACCGGATGTTCTACAGTCTGAATTTAACTACGAAACCATGCTCGGTGTAACTATTATCATCCGGATAGTTTGAGCGGGGTTAAAAATATTTTTTTTTTTAAATTCCGAAAAGTATTCATTTATATATAGAGGGAGAACATACATATGGAGCATACATTTTAATAAACATGATAAAAGGCGAAACGTTGCCATTTTACAACATACAGCATGTACATGCACGGTGCCTTTGGGGCCTCCATAATCTAAGTTATGCTATATCACTGTCTCAAATTTCTCTCTCTCTCTCTCTCTCTCTCTCTCTCTCTCTCTCTCTGCAATATATGCACTTAACAATTTAAAACTTAGGTATCCAACTTTTCAAAATGGCGTCAGAACAAAAGTTGCCTTCGATAGTGAAGATTTGTTGTTGCCAAATATTACAACTATTTACCGTAAAAAGTTAACAAAAATATACGTACACTAATCCTTCATCGTTGGCTATTGCATTTATCACAGTCTTAAAGACACTGGGTGGTGAAACCATCTTAACTTTTCACATTTACCAGCTGCTTACACCTTCTTCTTCGTCCTTCTCGATCCTCCAAAAATGGCGCCTCGGGAAATTGACCAATGAAATAAAGCGCCTACAGAGCGATGCAGGATGGGAAATATAAACTGTTTACATTCACTATGATTAAGTGTGATTATGAGATCTTATATTAGAATTTAATAAAGTTTTCCCCTTTTCATAGAATAAAAAGAGGGGCTCCTAAATATTTTTGCCGATATGATGTGTAGGCCTAGTATATTTAGGGAAAAAAGCGGTTAAATACATGAGGCAAGAGCAGAAAAAAAAAATTGTTTCTTGCTTGACACCTCAACTTATTTGCCTTCGGGATATGGGTTTCGGGGCTTGGTTCTTGGTAGTGGCCGTCCTTGCTGAAAGTAACCCCCCCCCCCCCTCTCCCCGCTTCTTTTAACTGCTACATGTATGATTATGAATTTGTAATGTCACACCAAATGATGTTAAATTTTTAAAAGCACATTTTTTTTTTATTGTAAACTTTCCACAGGTTTCCTAAAAGGCATGAAAATGAGCTACAATTATAATATGATTATCAAGAACATTTTTTTTATTTCAATAGTGATGATTGAAAAGTTCAGTGTTTAATAATTCATTGCTAATAAATTGTTGTGTTTTTTTTTTGGGGGGGGGGGGTTAAATTACTAATTGAACTCCCTCCTTTTCGGGGTTTAATTAGATTTTGAGCCTGCTATCAATATTACTGGTGGACCTGCTAGACTTTTCTCTAATTGCTACATGTACATTATACTTTAAACTCCTTGGCCTTTAGCTAAAAAAATTTCCCACATCATTTTAACACGTAAAATTGTTAAATGAATCAGAATGTTGAAAACCTTTTTCTTAGGAGAGTACGTTATATCTCCAGGTGGAACAAAACTAACATCTAATCAAAGGCAGGAAAATATAACAGTATTTTAATTCAGTAATTTAGTCGTGATTGGTATAAGTGAAGTCAAGGGAAAGATTATGTCGAAAGTCATCTATACTCGTTGATGTGCAGGGCTGTACTTTTGCATACAGCTTTAGCTGGTCCCGCCCTGTATTTCTTTTAATGTTTTTTTTTCGTTAAGAAATCTGGTAAGGTATGCTAGTAAAAATAAAATCCCGGTTAGTTTATTACTCTAACGGAAATTACTTTCCTACACATGCTACAGGCCTGAAGATCGAGTCTATTAGTCACGCAAGTTTTTTTTAAAAAGAGTAGCATGTCGGCGAATAAAAATAAAGTAGTGTACAACATAGATAAAGAAATGTTTGTTGAAGTATTGACAAACTTCATACCTTTATAGAATGAAATCAACAAAAACTGCACAAAAATACAATCGTGACAATTATACAATGAATTAATTATACAATTAATTCTTTTAATAGATTGCCTTAGCATGTACTACTTTAAAAGCCATTGTTCTTAAAGGAGAACAAAATCATGCAAAATATTATAGACTTTTCTTTATCTAGAGCAATGGCCTTTGGAGAAAAAAAAATGGCTGAAAATTTTAAAGTTTGTTAAATATAATGTATGTGCATTTAGGACCCTACATTGTAATTTCATGCGAAAAGTGCAGGCGTTTACTACATGACGGGGATCTGCGTTCATATTTTAACAAAAAAAGAAAAAAAAGAAAAACGTTTTATGTGATGAATTATATTATAAACATTTATCTAATAAATGTCTTTGTAGTACGATAGATTACAAATTTCACACAAAAACCCATCAACAATATTAAATACAGTTTTGATTTCACATTGATCTATTAAAGCCATTCTGATTTAATATATTAATTATACACGACGAGAATTAAGATCTATTCAATACCTATAGAAAATTATTTAATTTCTAAAGAGGATAGTTTTATTTTAAATCAGTAATGAAAATTGAAATAAAAATTCTAAATAGTTTGTTCTTTCATTGAACTTCTTAAATATAGGTTATTTTATAAATATGTTCTCTTGTATAACTTTATTTATGGAATATACAATTTTTTTTATGATAAAAGAAACACGAAATATCATATAATTTAAAAGAATTTTCGGTCGGAGACTGTGTGTGTACATGCTCGACAACAGCCTATTGTTCCCTTTAGGTACAAAACCGTCTCAATTCACATAGAATATACAAAAAATACACAGTGACAGGTGTCTTCGCGGCACGTGTCTCCACCTGAAATGGCACGTGAGGACAGGTGTCCCCAATAACACAGGCCGACCATAGTGACTTTTTCAAAAGCGTTTTTTTTAGGGGGGGGGGGGCTTCTCAAGGAAAAAATGAAAAGCAACCCACCCACCCCCAATAATAAAGATAATTATTTAATAAATTAAAAAAAAACAAACAATATTCACTATTAATAGTAAAATACTAGTATGATAATACTCAGCCCCCAACCAATTCGATGAATGATTCTTATCTGACCAGTTTATATTAATATATTAATTCATATTAAAACAAAATCTTTATCACTTTCTAAACTTGTATTTAAAAACTTGAAACACTAATTAAAAAAAGTAATTTTGACAAACCAACTGAAGAATTTTTTTTCCTGACGGATTACCCCGGTATATAAGAAATGCCAACCTCTGGTATCTAACACAAATGCCTGGTAAGGTACCTTGATGTCTTGTGAATACATGTAATTATGTAAAAATAATTCTTCAATGTCAATTGTAATATATTGGAAAAAAAATTAATTATTTTATTGAGGAACGTCTCACCTGTCCTTAATCAGTAATCGTAACTTTACATATTTCTTTATTTACTTTTTAATCGATCTTTTTAGTAAACCTTTTCTGTAAATAATTTCATTAAATGTAACCTTCCTTAGCTCTTCCATTTTTTCAAAGGAACATTCATCATAGACAGCTTCAAGAAAGTGGGATCGGAAATGATTGATTTCTACATAACTGCATGCACTTACTTTTTTCTATTCCACTTCACGCATTCTATACGAGTTTACCAAAACTTATGTGATAAATCAAATTCAAAATTAAATTAAATTAAATATAATTCAGTTAAATAAAATTAAATTACAATTGAATTGCGTTCACGGTGCTGAAATATTAAATTAATCACACAGAAATACACATCTAGTTATTTTAACTGTTTGAAGTTAATTATTTTGATACAGCATGTAAACACTTTTGAAATATTTCTATAACTGGTAAAAATATGGTAACACAATTAAGTATTTAACTTTTTGTAAAATAAAAGGTAGGTGGGTTAGTATTGAGATATACTTTCAAAGTTTCCCTGCCTGGGAAACATGGGGAAAACTACACATTGGTGGCTTCCATGTCGGGAATCTGTATGGAAACCACTGAGGCATGTTTACATGGTTTCCTATCTTGGGAAACTTACGGGAAACCACAGGTTGGTTGTTTCCATATCGGGAATCTACATGGAAACCACCGGGGCATGTTTCCATGGTTTCCTATCTTGGGAAACTTACGGGAAACCACAGGTTGACTGTTTCCATGTCGGGAATCTATGTGGAAACTACCGGGGTATGTTTCCATGGTTTCCTATCTTGGGAAACTTAAGGGAAACCACAGGTTGATTGTTTCCATGTCGGGAATCTATGTGGAAACCACTATGTGGTTTCCATAAAATGGAAACTATATGGAAACTACTGATGTCACGATTCCCATATGTTTCCATCGGGTTTCCAAATTTGGGAAACCTGGCTTTTCATCCTGTGATTAAATGAAAAATGTGAATGTATATATCTTTCATAGTTTTTTTTTTAGAATGTTAATGGAAAGATAAAAGTTGTTATTAAAACTCTACAAAAAAATCACATTTGTGAAATCTAGCATGAAGATTATTTTGACCCCGTCTTTCAGTACTGTCTCAGTACTCTGATTAATCCAAGTCTCACTGTCTGGCAGAAAAGTGTGTTTAGCAATTAGGGCATCAGCTAAAAGGGCTTTCAAGGGTTTTGAGAAGAAGTGGTCAAATAAAAATTAACAAGAAATCTGTGAGCGAATGCTCACTAAGAATACCCCCGCTCTGATGAGAATAAACACGATCATGTTAATATACACAAGATCCATTACAGACAGATGCACAGACAAACAGGAAGTTGACATATCAAAATTAATCCAACCAAATGGCATGCCTCAACATAGAGTGTACTAAAATTTCAAGCATCTGCGATAAGTAGTTGCTGAGAAAACTGCGACAAAAATTCATAATGTATGAAACGGACAGACGCACAGACAAACAGGAAGTTGAAATCCGATTTGAACCAAAATACATCCCACCATATGGCATGTCTCAGAGAAGATTGTGTTAAAATTTCAAGCATCTGCGATGAGTAGTTGCTGAGAAAACTGCGACATAAATTTGTTATGTATGAAACAAACAGACACACAGACAAACATGAAGTTGACATCCAATTTGGACAAAAATGAATCCCACCATATGGCACTTCTCAGAGAAGATTGTGTTAAAATTTCAAGCATCTGCGATGAGTAGTTGCTGAGAAAACTGCGACATAAATTTGTTATGTATGAAATAAACAGACACACAGACAAACATGAAGTTGACATCCAATTTGGACAAAAATGAATCCCACCATATGGCACTTCTCAGAGAAGATTGTGTTAAAATTTCAAGCATCTGCGATGAGTAGTTCCTGAGAAAACTGTGACGAAAAATTCATAATGTACGAAACGGACAGACGCACAGACAAACAGGAAGTTGACATCCGATTTGAACCAAAATACATCCCACCGTATGGCATGTCTCAGAGAAAATTGTGTTAAAATTTCAAGCATCTGCGATGAGTAGTTGCTGAGAAAACTGCGACGAAAAATTGTTATGTATGAAACGGACAGACACACAGACAAACAGGAAGTTGACATCCAATTTGGACAAAAATGTATCCCACCGTATGGCACGTCTCAGAGAAGATTGTGTTAAAATTTCAAGCATCTGTGATGAGTAGTTCCTGAGAAAACTGCGACGAAAAATTTGTTACGGACAGACAGACGGACAGACAGACGGACAGACAGACACACAAGGGTAAAACAGTATACCCCCCTCTCCTTCGGAGCGGGGGTATAATAAAGTGCCACGCAACAGCACGCCACAGCATGATAAGCACGTCAAAAAATTACAATTACAATGTATCTTCAGGGCTCAACATTAACTTTAAAACTAGATGCTGTCATGAGACAGTAATACCCGCACTTAGGTGTTTGCCTCTAAATACACGCTCCTACATATTGGGCGGCTTTCCAAGGAAATAGTCAAAATAATTCTATAATTTACATGTATTAATCAAATTGATTATGAAATTCTCAGACCCTGAGATGACCTATAACTCAAAACCTCTTATATTTATTTTTTACATGCTTAATTCATTATATACCAGTCTGAATTTTATTAATGATGTAAATTCATGCACGGATCTGTCGGGGGGGGGGGGGGGGGGTCCCCCTGGAATTTACAAGGTTAAAAAATGTATACACTAAAACAAGGAAAAAGTTACAATGGACCCCCCTTGGAAAATGCAGATCCCCCCCTGATAAACACGAATATGTGTAAAGTAGGTATGAAAAGTTAAACATAATTTGCGGCAATAGAAGTCACCACTACCCCCACCCCACCTCCACGATACAGGTTTTTGACGTTTGGGTGAGATTTACTTTAGGGTTTTTTTTGGTTGTCAATTTCTGGGATAGGATTTTTTTTGACTGAGGTGGACCCCCCCCCCCCTCCCGGAAAAAAAATCTGGTATCCGCGTCTGAAGTTAGATTAGATTTTGATAAAACTTGCCATTATCTCCCCTTGGAAAAGAGCATGGCCCTTCATTTGAAAAAAAATTGAATCCTCTTACCCGAGGATACTTTGCAGCAATTTTGGTTGAAATTGGCCCTGGTTTTTGAGAAAACGATTAAAATGTGAAAAGTTTACAACGACAACATGGACAATGACAACAACAACAACAACCACAGACAACAGACAAATTTTTATAAGAAAAGCTCACTTTTAAGCCATTGGCTCAGATGAGCTAAAAATGAAAAACATTTTACAGATTCATTTTAGCTAAGTAAATATATTATCATGATTATGCATCTCGTAATTTATTTAGGGAAAGAACATTCTGATTAACAATCTGTTTAATGATTAAAAGGGATTATTTTGAAGAGGAACATTTGTGTTATACAGAAAAAGTCAATTAGTACGACTTCACGGATACTGCAAATTTACTAATATTTATCGAAGTTATCTTGTTTCCCGAGTTTTATAAATATACTGGAATTAAAGGCAAAGAATTATGCACCAAACAAAGATTTAAAACAGAAAAGGTAATTTTGACCATGACGTAGAAACTTCGACCAAGGTCACTGCACATCCACTGGAACTCTGTGAGTGAAGTAATAGCTAGAGAGGAGATTTACTCCGGACTAGGATTTTTCATATAATGCTGCTATGACCTTGACCTAGAAACCTGGTTTAAGGTCACTGCACATCGGTTACCCA
This sequence comes from Saccostrea cuccullata, assembly GCF_032062105.1. Taxonomy (NCBI): domain Eukaryota; kingdom Metazoa; phylum Mollusca; class Bivalvia; order Ostreida; family Ostreidae; genus Saccostrea; species Saccostrea cuccullata. Next base: position 8,176 of record NW_026920612.1, read on the forward strand.
AAGACACTCTCTAGTGAAGTATGAGGCAGTAAGGGCCAAGAAGAGAGAAGATATGCTTCGGACAAGGATTTTACATATAATTCACTTAATATGACCTTGAACTTTAGTATGAGGCAGTAAGGGCCAAGAAGAGAGAAGATATGCTTCGGACAAGGATTTTACATATAATTCACTTATGACCTTGAACTTTAACCTAAAAACCTGGTTCAAGGTCACTGCGTATCGGTTACCCAAAGGCACTCTGTAGGTGGAGGAAAGAGAAGAAATGCTTCGGACAAGGTTTTTTTATATAATTCAGCTATAAACTTGACCTTTAACCAGGAAACCTGGTTCAAGGTCACTGCACATTGGTTACCCAAGGGCACTCTGTGGGTGAAGTATGAGCCAAATTGGGCCAAGAAGAGAGAAGATATGCTCCAGACAAGGATTTTTCATATAATTCTGTTATCAACTTGACCTTTAACCTATAAACCTGGTTCAAGGTTCCTGCACACCAGTTACCAATAGGCATTCTGTGGGTGAAGTATTAGCCATATTGGGCCAAGGAGAGAGAAGATATGCTTCTGACAAGGATTTTTCATATAATTTAGCTTTGACCTTGACCTTTAACCTAAAAACCTGGTCCAAGGTCACTGAGCATTGATTACCCAAAGGCACTCTGTGGGTGAAGTATGAGCCAGATTGGGCGAAGGAGAGAGAAGAAATGCTTCGGACAAGGTTTTTTCATATAATTCAGCTATGAACTTGACCTTTAACCTAGAAACCTGGTTAAAAGTAACTGCACACCTTTTCCCAAAGGTACTCTGTCGGTGAAGTATGAGCCAGATTGGGTGAATGAGAGAGAAGATATGCTCTGGACAAGGATTTTTAATATAATTCAGCTATGACCTTGGCCTTTGACCTAGAATCTGAAACCTGGTTCAAGGTCACTGCACATCGGTTACCCAAAGGCACGCTGTGGGTTAAGTATGAGCCAGATTGGGCCAAGGAGAGAGAAGATATGCCCCAGACAAGATATCTCGGACGGACGGACAGACTGATCACTATAGGGGCCGGCCTGACAAGCGGGGCCCTTATTTAATTACATATATGCATATGTAAAAAGTTTAAGAAGAGTTAGAAGTCTTAAGTCAGAGTTAGAGATAGAGTTCATGTTAGTTAGAGTTAGGAAATGCAGCTAGCAGACTGTCATAGATGTTTAAATACATTGTATACTGAAAGGTAAAAGAAACACACAAGAACATGATATGGTTAAATTTTCTGACTATGTGACCGAAACTTATGAAACTTGGTGAGATGTTTATTTTGGTCACTTTGCACTAAAATCACTAGACAAAACTACTCAACCATGAAATGTATTGCATCACGTAGGGGAAATGATTAAAAGTCAAAAACACATGCATGCTAATGATGATAATTTTGTAACAAAATTTTATAAACTAAGGTACAATACTATGCATTAGAATTGAAGACATCCTTTTTGCATATTTGCAGTCAGTATAAATTTCTTGCAATCGTGGTATGGCTGATGGAATCTACTGTGGGTTTAGTAATTGAGTTCAACTGATATTTATACAGCAGACAAACATAATCACTTTTTTCACCCTAAACTGACAGAAACTCTATGCTCTAATTTGGGCCGCGAGCTTGGTCAGCGTACATTGATTTTACTCTCAAATGCACATGTACGAGTTGTTTGTGTAATGTTTTTAGCATGTTTACGCTAGGAAAATGTGGTAATATTTGTCGATACTTTTTTACAAAATATTCACAAGTACCAAACCTGAAAGGCTTCAATGGCGTCTAACAAGAAAAACAATTTCAAAAGATCTGCAAATAGGTGAAGCAAGTGACTCCTTTAACATAATAATACAATTAAATAAATTGTCTTAATACAAATACAGTATAGGGCTTGATAATGTTGTGTCCTGGTCCGAAAAACAATCAAAAAGTGCAAATAGGTGAAGGACTCCTTTAACATAATTACAATTAAATAAATTGGATTGACCAGACATCGTCAAAAATGTCCATCCTCTAGATCAATCTAATTTCTTTTCAGTCAATCGAAAACATACGATGGGTTTCATAAATTATTTTAATTAATTGCCATTGTCAGTGTTGTTCTGTTGTATAGTGATTGCATCTTAACTACAACCATGACTCTCTAATGTTACAAGTACGATCGACTTACGATAGGATGAGGTAAACAACTGAACAAATGGAAATAAATACAGTAATACTGGCATTACCATGATTACTGGTCAATATCGTAAGTTGTACGTCTAAAATTGGATTGAAGATCGTAAAAGTAATGCTAAGATTAAGAAATTCAATCTTTATAGTCTTGTTGTATTCGTGTTTATTTTGTAATTATTTTACCTTCTTTGAGACTGTTTGTATTACAGTAATCGCGGTCCCAAAATGTGATTCATGTCATTCGACGCAGCCTCTCAGTAGAAATTCATCCGCAACAACCATAATGTTTTTCTTGCGTAAAAATTAAACATAATATCATTGTGTTGTAGTAGTATTAATTGAAAATACAATTGATTTGATTTTGTTATTCAAGCTTTTATTCATTGTGAAGGTTTTAAAAGAAATTGGTTTACAGCTGTTGCTATTTTCTATTGCGGATGCATCCACTGACACATGCGGTCGCGTAAACCTGACTCTTGACTGATCCCTATATGACGATCGGGCAAGCCCGACGCCATAAAAATGTCATTTGCGCAAATCATAAAAATGAATTTAAAGGTTTTCTTGAACATTATCTAAAAGTGTTGAATGTCGGATTCTATTCTTTGATGAATGAATAAAAGATGCTGCGTTTATGCGCGCTTTTCTCTTCGGCTGAGGTATCTATGGACAAGTTCATCGGTTACACTGAAGGGTGACACAGGATGACCTTTCGATAACTCTGCCAATTTTGATAGTGATTTTAATTGCACATGTACTAATTAAAAATTATGATCAATTCTACCCTTGTGAAGTCCATTATGGTCTCGTTATTAAAAAAAAACAAACAAATTTGCTATATCAATACTACAACTTGTTTCTGAATTGTACGGATGATTCTAATATTGGAAAGGTACACACGTACTACGAGGATTTTTTTAGGCCCCATCTCCCCCTCCACTTTGAAGTAATTGCAATTGTTACATGTATACGGGCCTATATCAAGTTATTCTTATTGCTTACAAATTTAGCTTTTAAAAAAGCTTGAGTCAGCCAGTGGATTTTTCTTCTCTCTGATAATGTTTTAAAGAATCATAGAGAACTGAAAAAAAAGCCTTCAAAAAATTTTTACTTTTTGCCACAATCCAGATTATCAGATCATAGCTAGTTTATGAAAAACAAGCCAATTTACGGATAAAAAAAAACATGCGCAGATCGGGGGGGTCCAGGACAGGGCCATAGGGAGTTGTATGGTTTATGTATGACATTTAATTGCAAAAACTCAAAACCTTCTTGAGATATTGACTGGAAATGAAAGTTTAACACAGAGTCACACAGAAGTATGAATTTATGACATTGACGTTTGAACCTCAAAATGCACAGGGGTATTCCTTAAATTTCATTGCAAAAGCTCATTGGCTTATAGAGATATTGCGTGAAAACAAGTGTTTAAATAGACAGAATTTCTGAATTTAATACTTTGACCTTTGACCTCAAAATCAAGAGGGTCTTCTAAATGCCATATAAGGTGTAAATAGTTGTGTAAAATTTCACTGCAAAAGATCAAAGACTTCATGCAATATTGCCGGGAAGTGAAAGTGTTACAGACAGAAAGAACTATAGATGGACGGACAGACAGACTGAAATTGATATTCTCTAGTTTCAGCGGGGGGCAACAAATGAGCAAGCTGAGTCAGGTTGTGTTCTTTCCGAAGTATCTGTTGTATGACTTAACAAGTCTGTCCGCTATTTAGCATCAGGATCGAAATGATTTGTAGTAAAAACAAAAGTAAAAGCAGTAAAAACTAAAAAGTTAAAAATATGTAATAAAGCAATGTTTGTGCTGTAGATTTAAATACACAAGTAAAATACCTTCAAAATATTTTATAAAAGAGCTTCAATTTTCGCGTCAAACACTAAATTCATCCAACATTATAAAGTGTATGCTTCGCTGCGTAGAACACATGATCAGGTGCGAACCAGTTAAATTACTGCGAACCAGTAAACTGTTTGAATTTATTTTACCTTCTATACAAAATAAGCATCAGGAAATTCCTTTTTGAGTTAAAGTTACAGATTACTTTGGTGTTGTATAGGGATTTGTTGGTTTACAATCTATAGTGATTTAACTGTAATAAAATTAGCAGGAGTAATTTACTGCAGAACCACTCCCAGAATTCCAGGTCACGCAAACGCACTAGAAATTCTTCGTACTATAACTAATCAGCCCGCGGGCTGACTAAAAATCAGAAAAATTTGCGATGTTGTTTAAATTAGCAAATACATATAAACATGGCACAGTAAATTGTTAGTGAAAGTGACATTTCCAATTCTCATGAAAATCGTAAATGAAGCAACTATGAGTTTTGCATGAATTGATACATAACTTATAATTGCATTGTACCAAATGCATTCCTTTTATTTCCTCAAATAAAAAGAATATGACATGATTTTAGGGGTACATGATGGTAACTAAATACATGCTGTTTTAAACGGAGGAGCCCCTAAAATATATACATTCCAAGCTTTCAGAATACGAGAAAAAAAATGAATAATTAGAATTTTTTAAACAAATGCAAAATTGTTTCTGAGAGAGCCATGTAGTTGCCAAAAAATATTCCAAGCCATTCTTTCGTGTTTATCGGAATAAAAGAGATAATTAAATTTCCTCTCATCAAGATACGTAACCCCCCTTCCCAAAAAATGAAACAGTGTTTTCCTTCAGAGTCGAGAATGTCAGTTGGTTCGTTTCTTCAGGTACATACAGGTCAGGACTGGTGTTGAAATCCATGATTAATCCATAACCTATTATAATGTAAACCAACAGTTATACGCAACATTTTTTTTATTTCACAGGTCATCATATAAATGAAAAAAAGATTAGTATGCGTCACTAAACTTTCATATATATAAATTTCTAAAAGTTGTGGCGCGATCAGAGTGTTCCTTCGAGCATCGAAGTGTGTACATGTATTAGTTTCTTTGGGTAAGGGAGGTTCCAGTTTTTACTGCGTTGGATTTCCGGAATTTTACATTGCTTTTTTCGACACTTCATAATTTTTTTCTAACATTAATTATTTTCATTCTGGATTTTTACTCTATATTTCAAGCAATTTAAAGTTAACAAAGAAGATGGAATCATCATTTTAATAGAATATATTTGGTTAAATTAACACAAGTGAACTTGTGATGAAAATTTATTAAACGCAAAACAAACAATTAAAAGTTAAAGTTTGTATTTTGAAAAATAAATCAAATTAAATCACAGAAAACAAAGACAGGTTGAAAAGCTCACACACAGACACACACACAAACGTTTTGGAAACTCGGGACAGTCCAGAGTAAAACTGTATTTCTTGATGATGGAGTGAGTGTCCAGTACATGTTCACTGCCTGGATAATCACTGCGGATTAAAAACTCTCTCACACAACATACGGTATTCACTCAAATTTCAATTAACACATTGTCACTGAGTGACAAATTCCTTTTTGACTATTAAAATTCAAATTGATAGGTTAATAATTAACTTAAGCATTTGTCAAAAATAAGGATTAAAAATAATTATTTTCATAAAATTATATTTTGTTTAAACAATATAAATCACTAGCAGAGCAAAGACAGACTATAAAAAAAATCAGAAGTGGAATCAGGCGAATTTTATTAAATCCTTTCAGAGCTCCAGATAAGGTGCGTATTTGCAGAAATACGCATTGAATTTTACAAAATACGCATTGAAAATTAAAATAAAGCGTACAATTATGCATTAACAATCATAGACACGCATTACACCAAGAAAGTTAGTACTGTGTACAACAAGTTGAAGAATACAGGAATGACTTAATAATAAGAATAAAGGTTAACTCAGTGTTTGATTTTTCTCAAAACGAAGTACAGATTTAAAAGCCTTTAGTGACCAGGAATATTCCATTTGGGGAGGAAGAATTGGAGATTTAGATTAAAATCAATTTCTATTTAGAAAGACTATGCACTAGGCATTACTTTTTTTATTATGGGTTCATAGCCAGTTTCTCTCTCAACTTGCAATCTTTTTGCTGAAAATCAAAATTTGCATTGATTTGAAAATCAGGAAGTAAATACACTTTGGGGTAAAAAATTATCTGGAGCTTAAAGACCTTTTATGGCACAAGCAACCCCGTAACAAGACAGTTATTGTGTGTATGTTTCTCATTGAAATGGCTGGGTACTTAATATTGAACCTCCAAGAATATGTACATTTGTAATGCATGTTCTTGAATAATATGTATTAATAAGTCTTTAAGGAAATCTATCTCATGAGGAAACCTGATTTATTTCAGGAATCACTGTTTAGTTAGGAGAGTATGCCAGGGGATAACAATGAGGGAAACATGGGATAATTTGCATAACGGGGGAAACCCAGCGATTAGGCCTCCTGAGCTCCTACCTATCGCCCTGCCAATTTACATTCCCCAAAAATTATAAGAAATTAATCCCCCCAAATTAAAGAGTTATCACAGAGAACAAAATTAGAAATGGAAATATATTCTATTTTATACCTTTAAAATTTTTTCCTATACAATTCTATACAAAAAAGTCTAACATTTTTAATGTTTTGCTGAGCGGGCATAAATAAATCTATGTTGGAACGCTGAGTGAGATGTTGGACCGCTGGGAAAATGTTGGACCGCTTACATCAAAAGTGGGGGGAGCTTTATCTCATTTTCATTCTCTGGTGTTAAACAGTGATGATTGATTGATTGATTGTATATTGTTTAACGTCCCTCTTGAGTTTTTCACTCAATGACATATGGAGACGTCACCGATGCCGGTGAAAGGCTTTAAATTTAGACCTATACTCGGCACTAGGGCCATTGGAGTGAGGGTTCTTTATCGTGCCAAAGACCTACACGGGACCTACGTTTTTTAAAGGGCAATTTATAGACCCTTGACTTTCACTTCTAGTGCCGAGCGTTTGGCGAATGAACAGTCACTACCTTTGTTTATGTCTTAGGTATGACGCGGCGCATCACGGAATTAAGTACAAAATACATGTAAATATATATATTAAAAAATGAAAAAAATTGAAAGGTATAAAAAAACATTTATTGACAAAATTTGGGAAAAAGCGTTTGTCGAACCCTCGAACCAAACTGTTGCCTTTGGCCTAACGGCCTCAGGCAGACAATTGGTTTTTGGGTCCGACAAAACGCATGTTCCCCCGAACTCAGTCAATAAATTATAATATTTTCTTCTTTTTTTTTTAAATTTTTCGTACTTCTCAATTATCATGTTCAAATAACATTTATTACTTTTTTCATTAAACATTAAACCCTTTTTTGTACCCCTGTCCATCTGTCACGAGCTTTAAACTTGATAATAACTATTGAAATTAAAAAGGACTTTGATATTTCACATATGCATTATTTGTGACATCTGATTTTCATGACCTAGATCTGGGAGCTTGACCCACTTAAAAAAAAAGAACATTACTTTAAATTGACCATAACTTTTGAAAACTTCCATTTTATAAAAATATGACAACAACTTTTAAAATTCACTCATTTTTTACCCTTTGACCTGCTTTTCAAAAACATTAACAATACTCATATCTTTTGAATGAGAAGAGATAGGGCTTTTATTTTATCCCTGTAAATTACCTATGACAAATCTTTTCTAAACATACCCTGACTTTTCCCGACCTTACCTGATCATAACTTTTAATGAGGAGAAATAGGGCTTTCATATCACACAAACATCACAATGTAACCTGTGATAAAATCATATCAAATACTAGTACATGTATATCATGAACTTTGACCTTGAAGTTTATCCGGGTTTTTTTTTTAAAGAAAAATTAAAAACTTTTTACACAAAATATATAAGCTGTGAAAAGGCCTATCTTAAAAAAATGTGTGGAAATCATGGAGAGTGTGTTACGGCCTTAATCAAGGTCATTTAGGATAAGATAATTTGACTGGATGCATTGTTTGAAAAAAAAACGTGTGAATTTGTCAATACAGTACCACACAAATGGGATATACTCATCACCAGCTTGTGTCATGGTGTGATCCAAGGTATTTTTACAAGGTCAAGGTCGCAAACATTCCTTTACTATTATTCTTTAAATAGCAGTCTATGCGAAAATTTTTAAACCCCCAGGAATTCGGGCCATGTAGCCAATCAACACACAGGGCCGAATCAAATTTTTTGCCGAAAAAACCCAATGTAAACAAACGAAACACACGAAAATTAGTGATAAAAAGTTACCAGTTATAATCGATTAATAATCATAGAAGTTAAACTTATTAAACCTATTCAAATTTCAGTCAGGTTTTTACAAAATAAAATCATTTACCTAATTACATATAATATTCAAAAATGTTAATTAAAAAAGTGGAAATTAATATTTCATTATTTTACACAAAATCAATATATTGAAACAGAATGGGAAAATATTTCTTTAAAAATTCCAGTCAATGGGTATATTAGTAATATTAGTCCCACCTTTCATTACATTTATTTATTTCTTGGGAGTACAAGTTTTAAAGTAGTTATCCAGACTATACCCGGTACTTGACTTATTAAAGTAATGATTACTACATATTGTCTACACTTAAAAAATGTTTTCCTTTGTGTAGTAAAACATCGTATTATTGTCCGTTTCCTGTTAATCACTATGTACTTAGTTAGTTTATTTGATACCTAGGAGCAAAAAAAGATTTTGAAAGAATTCATGTATTTTCACTTTATGAACAATAACATGTTTAAGCCAGATGCTATATGGATTCACAATTTTGAAAGAGCACCATTGATCATCATAACAATGAAAGAAAAAGTGAGCTAGCTCACATACCCCCCGCTCCCCCCTAACTTGATGGTGAAAAACATAATGAAAGGCACAGTGCACATTAAATACATAGTAAAGATCAAAAAGGGCAATAATTGCAAAAAATCTTCACATCAAAATGTCTTGCATATGAGGACATTTAAATGTGGAATGAATTTTCCATATAAATTATGGAATTAAAATTTCTTTACAATATACAAATACACACATTTATTTGAAGTGTGTGTGTGTGTGGGGGGGGGGGGGATTG
>NW_026920613.1:0-17602 GCF_032062105.1 Saccostrea cuccullata
TTGCATTCCGTGACATAACTTTATGTCAATTTAAATTGTCGCAGTTTTCTGAGTACATCATTAATTCAGTATTTTTTTTTATTATTGTGCTATCTTTTACTTTAACCCATTTAAAAAAAATCAAGCATTTCTTAAGTCATAAAACATGAATATTTTCTTAAAACATAACCTGAAATTTTATGTATAGAAATGGCAATGAAGAATATGTTTGAATTGTCATATTTCAAGCAAAGCTAAAAGATATTATTTTACTATTTTTGCATCATCGTAACTTCTTTTAAGTCTTAGAGGGTTACTGTTATATTAACTTAACAAAATTTGTCTATTCTTTTTTGTTGTTCAATTCTATGGAAGAATTATTTATCATCTCTCATTGTGAGAATGAAGGATATTGAAATAACGAACAGTATTCAATATCAACGTCCATTAAACAAATATACAAAATAAGAACAGAGCAAACACGGACCTACGAAACATCAGAGGTGGGATCAGGTGCCATGGAGGAGTGAGCATCCCCTTCCGACCGGTTACACCCGCCGTGTGCTCGTTGTGATAATAAGGAAATAACGGAAAAAATCCGTGGTCAATTCAGTGTATAAATAATGGACTAACAGTTGGTATGAAAAACGTCAGTCAGCATTTCATTCAATGATAAATTGTATTTGCTGACAAAGTCATTGTATCGACCATAGAATTTACGAAATGATGACTTTAAACAAGACTGTTGATATTCTTGTTTCATCAACTTGCTTGTCAATAATTTACCTCGTTTAAGAAATTGTTCATACGTAGAGCATGCTCTTGCATATCAAATCAACTGAGATATAAATACTCCGTATGCAGGTGATGAAGGTATATTGCTGCATAAGTAAGGGAAGTTGACGATAGAAAAGTTAAAGTCATCACGTTTATCATATAGCTTGGTTGTTAGATTACCATTAGTGTCTTTTTCAAGTAAAATATCCAAGTATGAAGCAGAAGTGTCGGAATCTGTGGTATTTTTTATTTCAAGTTCACCAGGATATATCGTGTCGACGTAGGAATGGAAATTATCATTATTAATAGACAATACGTCGTCGATATATCTAAATGTCGAGTTGAAGGCCACAGCAAGTGTTTTCTTCTTTTCACGTAAAAGATTTTGCATAAATTCTGCTTTATATGAATATAAAAATAAGTCTGCTAATAACGGAGCGCAATTTGTACCCATGGGAATTCCAATAGATTGTTGGAATACCTGGTCTCCAAAAACCACATAGATATTGTCAATCAGAAACTAAAGCATCTTCTTGATGTCAACTTCAGAGTACTAACAGATTCCTTTTTCTTGAAAAACATCCCGATATTTACTCTGTAGAGAAACGGTTCAGTCCCTGAAACATTTTACTTTCCCACCTGAACGGTGAACGAACGCAGAGCGAACGGTGAGTGAACAATGTGCGAACTGTGAACGCAACTTGGTGAACGATTTGTCAACGGTGAACGGTGAGTGAACGCAGAACGCGAACTGAGCGCGAACGCGAGCGCAATGTGATAGGTGAACGAACGGTGAACGCAAGATGAAGGATTTATTCGGAATGCCTTCGGTCTTTTCCTTGTATTGAAATTGTTCTTTTATTTTAAAATTCAAATGTCAAAAATAAATATAGATACACAAAAAAGAGAAATAGATATATGAATAAATAAATAAATACTGTAAAATCACATATTTTCGTGGGGTCAAATTTTCGTGGATTTAGGAAACTTTCTTGGTTCGTGGGTATTTGATTTCGTGGGTCAAGAATTAATGAGTACCTATGTTTGTGAAATTTTACATTTCGTTGTCAAACGTGGGTCTTATCATACCACGAAGTTAAAAAATAAACGAAAATTTGTATTGTAATTAAAAAATATTCTTCACATACGTATGTTTTAATCGATATTTTAATAACATGATTTTAATCGCCGTCAAACGTGTATTTGTTCCGCGTGTAGTTAAAAATTAAATTAATCTTATAGTGAATAATTATCCTTATTCTTTTAACTAATAAAATAATGTGGACTTTAGAAGATACATGTAAAAGTACTACTGAAAAAAACAACAAATAAATAAATAAAAACTTTTTTTCTGTACATACCTTTATATATGTTTAAATCGATATTCTATTGACATGATTTTAATTGCCGTCAAACGTGTATTTGTTACTGCGTGTATTTAAAGAATAAATTAATCTAATTATATAGTAAATAATTATGCTTATTCTTTTCACTAATAAAATAATGTGGACTTAAGATAAAACTGCTACTTATAGAATGAATTAATTACGGGGTTGAAACAACCGTACATGTATTTCCGTGCAAAATCGATTCTGAGAAAAATAACGGATTTTTTTAAATTCACAATTATATGTTGACATTGACTTTTATCGTAATGCATAAAACTTTTCGTTTTTTTTTTAATTCTACTACAACATATTCTATATTTGTGTGCTTTTTTATTCTTTAATGACGATTATTTTAGCTTCTTCATGTATCTGAAGACATTTCCCGGCCGTGATTATACTGGGTCAAGATGTTGGAAGAGGCATTCAAATTATTTGTAATACATGTGAAGATTGTAGTTTTTATTGAACAGAGAAATGTGTATGTGAGAGAGAGAGAGAGAGAGAGAGAGAGAGAGAGAGCGAGAGAGAGAGAGAGATAACCCTCTCGATTCTCAGATATATGTCGTATCAAATAAAAATTCTAATTATTTTTCCTAATTATTCCAAGAAATAAAAGTAATAAAGGTAATCATTTTTTTAAGATTAACAAATCCATTTGACAGTAATCATTGGCTTTTATTTTCAATCATAAAGTTCAAACAGTTCACAGGACGTCCGTGTTATATTTTTAGCAGCGTGCTTGTGCTGTCAATCAAAATAATTCGACACAGTGGAGGTGTGGAAATCGCGTTTCACCTAACATACCGAAGGCAAGGAGTCACTTAGTATTCCAAGAAATTTGAATATTTTCCCTATCATTTCTAGATCTGGTTTTTACATTCCTGCAGAAAAAAAATTCGAATATTTACAATGTACTTGGAAAGATTAAGTTTTAAATTGAATGTGAAACATATTTCCTGCCAATTTAAAATACTACTGTCGGCACAAGTTTATACTAAATACTATGGTTTAATGACTGTTTGATGTTGGTTTAAAAACTGATTTTCTTATGTTACAATAAAAATTAAATATTAATTAAAATATGCTGAAAAAACTCAATAGGAATTTTACTTCTGGAGAAAAGGCATCGGGGGAAGGGGGAGGGTCTTAATTAAACTGAATAGCAAAAAAGCTATTTTTAAACATGTTTAATTACGGAGAAGGAAGGAACTCTAATAATAGACTATTTTAAACAGTTGTTTTTTACTAAAATTTAAAACCACACCATCAACTTTATTAGCTCTAAAGATATTCAATTAACTGAATATTTGCAGTACTGTTCATAATTCCCAAACCTATATGTAGTTTAAATACATGTTACTGTTGAAATAATTTTTTTTATGTATCCTTGTCCTGTAAAAGACTTGGATTAATTATAATAAATCCATTAATAATTTGTCTTCTTTAAAATTATATCAAATTGATGCTGTGCACGAAGCATTTGAACATTGCCCTTTTTTAAATTTAATATTTTAGCATCGTTCTACATACAACTAGGTACTTAATTTATTAATTATTTTCCAGGGAAATTCATAAAATAAGTAACAGCTGAGTTATAATAATAGAAATATAAATACCATAGATAATTTTTGCAACGAAATAATTATTCTTTAAACACGATATCTAAGTTATTTATTTAAAAAAAACATGTAAATCCTTACCTTAAAAAAGATAAGTCCTTTCACTTCTGAGTTCCGAATGACAATGAAGACTGAACGATAAGTGAACAGTTAACGCAAGGTGAACGCAAAGTAAACGGAACGAAGAGCGAACGGTGAACGCGAGCGCACGGTGAACGGTCAAAGCAATACTGTGAACGAAGAGCGAACGGTGAACGCACGCTGAACGAACGGTGAGCGAACGCTGAACGAACGGTGAACGAACGGTGAGCGAACGGAAAAATGGGAAAGTTGAACGTTTCAGGGACTGTAATTGGAAAAAATTTGAACTCTATTTCAGCCACAAATTCATCATGGAAAAAAAAAATAAGAATGTGGCATTTTTTTTATATTTATGTTAATCAAATGGAAATCTATTCAAAAGCAAAAGTGGTAGTGAAAAGTTCAACACTATTAGATATTGAAGAAAAAATAACAATTGACATAGCATTGAATATTTACAAAAAAAAAGCAATTTTATAGACATTTTTAATTGATCTGGATCACATTTGCCATTTTCTACCTGCATTCCTGATTCATATTTCTCAAAATATTCAGTTTATATCTCTGAGGTCTATGCTTTACACCCATCTGTCCAATAAAAATTTTCTTCAGACTTCTTTGTAATTTGTAAGGTCACTGCATATTTAATTTCTTGCAGCAGCACTTGCGGTTGAATTGGCAAATCCTATCAGTTAAAAAAAATACTTAAATTATAATGGTGCAATATTAATAAAATTTATATTAACTGCTTTTACTCCTTTTATAATCTTTTTATTAACACAAGTTTGGGGTTCTTCAATTTTATATCAATTTGTTTAAAATAATATTTATAATAATGACAATCATAGTTGACTGTTTTTAATTAAACGAGCAATAAAAAAGAATATATATACCTCATACATAACCATCCATGGACCCCCTTTAAGCCTGTTAAAATCGCAGTTAGTTGAATAACCACTTATTCTTTTTCAAAATATCTCCTCCTTCTGCACCAGTCTTCACGAAAACTTTTCTGAGACACTAGCCAGTAGGGCTAGTGGATTTTACAGTATTACTAGCCCAAAGAAATTTTTAATAGCCAACGAAAAAAAGAAAATTAAAGAAATGAAATTGCAGAATTTACTGTTGTATCACCCTATTCCATTTAATTAAATTCCATACTGAATTCCTTTTCTTTTGTATTTCTTCTGCTTAATAATTTTGTTTTTCCCCTCATTTGAATCATAAATAAATCAGTTATTATTAATAAAGATTAAATTAATTTGAACAAAGAAATATTTTTAGCTTTTTGATAATGTACATGTATTGAACATTAGCCCCTTCTCTGGTCATTAGACTTCTCTCCCAAAGAAGTGACTTTTTTCATATTAAATTTTGAGATACATTGTTAATATAAATTTGGATAACAGTTAACATAGTTAACTCATGTAATCCTTTACTCTTCAATTAAATGAGTAATCAGAATTAATTAAATGGGATTTCTGCATGTTATTTACCATAAACGATCGAACAGAGGAAATTCGGATTAGAGAAAAAAGACGATCATTTTTATGGAAAATAAACTATCAAGTAGTGCTACGTGAATTAGATGAGGGAGTTTTCTGAAGAATAGGACTACAGTGGTTTTGTTTTATTTATTGGTTAAGATTTAAAAGCAAAAACTCTTAAAGTACCTGCTTACTTTTCACTAGCCAGTCGGGCTACTTCTGAAACAATTTTTACTAGCCCAGACCAATTTTTACTAGCCTCGGGCGTCGGGCTAGTGAGTTTTCATGAAGAATGCTGCACAGACGCTATCAAAAAAAAAATGTATGGTAAATCATTTGCTAAAAATAACAGCCCATGTCTCCCCAAAATTAACACCTTTAATTGTTGTTCATCATAATTAAATTCTATGAACTGATTGAATGATTTGAATCATGGGCATATTGGCTGAAACGAACGTAGCCTGCTTTGCCAATTCCAGTACCAATGCCATTGGTACTGGTAGCTCACTCCTAGGCCTAGAGAATTTATTTTAATCATCACTGACACACATGTTAAAAAAATTTGACTGACCTGCCGCATATGAAATACGTGTATCTGCATCCTTTGGTTGATACAGCAATACGATCTCGGGCTGTCTGGTCAACAAACTTCCTCCTTTACACAGAGCAGACATTACAACATGGATGCCAAGGTTAAATTTTGGCGGTCTGTTGTTTAAATTAATTGATCACTGAGCCCGACTTTTTGAAACATTCTTCCGATCCCGATCAAATTTCACATAACACATTCAGGAGAAACAGAGAACTGCTGTTAACTCTAAGACAGTTTTTATGCGTCCAAATTTTTTCGGGGCACATACTGTTTTTGTCCTGTCTGTCTGTTTAGCTGTTTGTCTGTCTGTTTGTCTGTCTGTTGTAAACTTTAACGTTCGCCATAACTTTTGAACAGTGAGACTAAGGGACATCATATTTGGTTTGGATATTCCACTACAAAAGCACTTTCCACTGATACAAGGTCAATGACCTTGTGACCTTGACTGCAACCTATGTGCTAAAAATAGCTTTTTTCAAAATTTTTGCCATAACTTTTGAACCATACATGATACAGACTTAATATTTGGTATGCAGACTCCACCAATAAAGTGCTTTCAAATAACACCAAAAACAGTGATCGTGTGACCTTGACTGTGACCTATAGGCTAAAAATAGTTTTTTCAAACTTTCACCATAACTTTAGAACCGTGAGAGATAGAGACTTCATATTTGATATGCACACTCCACTAATTAGGCACTTTCAACTGACACCAAGGTCAATGACCTTGTGACTTTGACTGTGACTTATGTGCTAAAAATAGCTTTTTTCGAATTTTCGCCATAACTTTTGAACCATAGATGATAGAGACTTAATATTTGGTATGCAGACTCCACTAATTAAGTGCTTTCAAAATGACAACAATGATCGTGTGACCTTGAGAAAGACCCATTTGCTAAAAAATTGCTTTTTAGAACTTTGATGCCACCGGGCGCTACTCACAGTGTTTCACAAACACATCTTGTTCTTGATGAAAAATTCTAAGTCCTGAGCTCCGTATTTTTTCCAGATGAAAAATATTCTAAGTAAAGAGTTCAATATTTTTCCAGATGAAAAATAGATTAAGTCCAATTATCCGTATTATTTCCGTATATTTTCCGGACTATTTCCGTATATTTTCTGCTTTTCTGTTTTGTTAATTCTCTCCGTATTTTTTTCCACATTTTTTCCATATTTAAATGAGGAAAAAATGCGGAATAATGCGGAAATCTGGAGATCTGTGGTGCGGGAATGGACTAACAATTGGTATGAAAAACGTCAGTCAGCATTTCATTCAATGATAAATTGTATTTGCTGACAAGGTCATTGTATCGACCATAGAATTTACGAAATGATGACTTTAAACGAGACTGTTGATATTCTTGTTTCATCAACTTGCTTGTCAATAATTTACCTCGTTTAAGAAATTGTTCATACGTAGAGCATGCTCTTGCATATCGAATCAACTGAGATATAAATACTCCGTATGCAGGTGATGAAGGTATAAAAATGCACTGTGGAAACAAACTGTTTATTAGCATTGTTTTCTACGATAATTTATCTACACAACCATATATGGCATGCATGTCTTTGTTTTCATTTATCTCCGTAAACAGCGTCAAAACTTTTAAAGTCGAACTCAATTATGAAACGGTATGTGCTAATCTCAGACAAATCTATATAAATGTTGATCACAAATTAAAAACTGCTAAGGCACCTCCGGGGTAATCTTAATGAAACATAAACTAAATTATATATATCATATATACATTTTTTGAGCGGCATTTACCTCTTGTAAATAACCACAGGCACGTAGGACATGACCCCTCCCTCCTTTCCATTTTTTACTTCCTAACGCCAGGGATGAGTAAACCTTTTCCATTTTTTTTTTAATTTTAACTCCACCCTATATGTGCACGTCGATTTAATCGAAATATTTACTAATCGGAGGCAAATAAAGAATTATATAAATGGAAATCTGAAAAGGAAAAAGAGTGTTTTTCAAATTTATCAATGTCTGCATATTCCATGATTATCTACGCTTTAGATAGTGATTATGCAAGTGAAGATTATGAGGCAGACGTCAAGAATAAAAACAAATTGCAAGCCGTCTCTTTTTATGTATCAGTCTAAAACGAAAAACATGGTATTTAAAAACAGCATAAAGAGATAAAAGGGTAACATTATTAATAACATGCAATACGAATTAAACATGTTAAAATCCAAAATAGGGAAACCCCCAGAAAAACAGAAAGGGGGGGTCGATACTCCAATTGCCTGTGTAAGTAACTGCACGTGTTGTTGCTAGTTACATGTAGATATTTTATTCGCTGCGTTGCTTTCCATGTTCATTCAGTAGAATTAATGTTATATGTATACAATGAAAGTCTAAGAACAAAATAAAATCTGCGTGTTTATTGTGCCAAATAAAATTATTTTTTAAATTATCGTCCCATTTCCCCTCTAAATTCCTTTTAAGTATGCATTTTCTCTATCCTTATACGTATATTAAGCATAGAATAAACAAAAACATTTTCATTTTGGCGGAAATTGATTCAGAAGAAGTTATTGGTATTTGGCGGAAATTGATTCAGAAGAAGTTATTGTTGATTTGATACCCTTGCTGAATTTTCTAACGAAAAAGGATGTATACAAAGCGTAGGTAACAACATATTTCGGGGTTGAGGGTTGGGGATGTTAGTAGTCCTTGACTTCTAAATTATCTTCATACCTACGATCGGCAACAATCGATTGTAAATATTATCATCGATAGATCGCTATATTTTTCATGCCGTATTTTTTAAGCTGATCAGGTTTAACTTTTATATTCACCAAAGGGACGTCACTCTACACAAGATGAAATGCTCCCATTAAGCTTGACTTAATGGTAGCTTATAGGTGCTTAATGGTGGCTTAAAGACCGCCTTAAAACCACCATTAAGCCACCATTAAGCACCTATAAATCACCAGTAAGCTTCCATTAAGTAACCATTAAGCCACCATTAAGCCAAATTTCCAACTTATTGGTAGCTAAATGGTGGCTTAATGGTTACTTAATGGTGGCTTACAGGTCCTTATTGGTTACTTTTAGACCACCATTAAGTCACCATTAAGCCACCATTAAGGTAGACTTACAGGTGCTTAATGTCCAAACTCCATTAAGCTACCATTAAGCCACCATTAAGCAACCATTAATTACATTACACAGTCGATAATATTGTTTATATGGGTGAAAAATTATTTTTAAAGTGATTTGTTATCAATATTATAAATGAAGAGTTCACAGATATCTTGATTTGGTAAAAAATTGAAAAAGAACAAAATTCAAAATAAAAAAAAACGCCGCAGACGGGGCGCGATCCCATGACCTTCTGTTTTCAAGGCGAACACCTTATCCACTAGACTATCATCGCTCTTGATTGTATGGGAAAATATTCAATATTTGAATTTATTTTTTTCAAAATATCTTTGAACTGGGAAAAGTATTTACTAGTATTTTGTTGAACATTTCCAAAACTCTTGTATTAATTTATTAATCAATATATAAACAATTTTATTTGTTGATCTTTTTGAAAGGCTTATATCACATTAATATATCTACATTGAGTTCGGCTTTTAGATTGATGTGATGTGATCGAGTTCTTCGCTCTGTTCTTCGAAAAATTTATACAGTAAGCATGAAATCATGATTGAAAATAAATTCATTATAGATAAAACGCAAAAATCTATCAGCGAAAAAGAAAGACGAAAAATCAGATTTTCCTATTTTTTAAAAATATATATACATGTAGATCTACTGCGGTTATAAACGGATTCTGTGTCAACAATTTATTGTAAATCCTCGCGTAAGAGTTACCTGGTTAATTACGTTTACAAAAACTTTATTTAGAATATCATATTCAGTTTCAATTCTTTTTGTATCATAATGGGTATCGATGAATCATAATTTTTAATTTGTTATATGCTTGCGTTAAATTTAGATTTTGTAAAAATATTGATCATCAAAATATGTAAGTGTACGTTATTACCGGCCGCCAGGAGGCGGTCGGTTAGTTGATATGAAAGTTTTAAGTCGCCGTGCGTTTCTGCGGAGTTAGAACAATTTGATTAAAAATATTTAATAAAATTCATATTGTAGAATATTAAACAAAATATTCTAAATGTTTAACAAAAAGCACAATAATCATAAAATAATTTTTTTTTTATAAATAATTGGGTAAATATTTCATCCAATCCTGATTGACAGACTCTGGCATTACTGAAGTGCGGAGAAATCTTATGTAGGCATAGTCTAAAACAAAGACCACGGTTTATATCAACAATTTTACTTTCTGTTTTTAAACAGTCTAGACAGGATTTGTTGTACTTATTTTAAAATGCCGCGTATATTTATACATTACCTATGGAAGTTTTTTCAAAAATTTGATGAAATATTGATTCATAAAAGCACAGAACCGTACGACAATTTTGTCCATGAGGCTAAGATAAAGCGCGTTTTTACAATGTGCCAAGCATTTTCCCGCCACATCTCAACACTGAAAGAGAAGAAATGTAGTGGTGGATCTAGATCGATCTGGGGGGTTGTTAACATCCTCTAAATTAAAGTAAAACTATAGCTAAGTCTAAACTTTAGTGTTGTACTTTTATGTAATAATTACTTAAACATCAAACTTCCACCAGAGTTCGTTTGTACGAAACTGCGAGCAGAGATGCAGATGTCTATGGGCAGTTTGCTTTACCTTACACATATAATATTGTACATGCATTATGCATGAAGAAAATCGGCAATGTCGCATGCAAGTATTTCATGTCACGAAGATATTTTAACAGATAAAGATAAGAAATTTTAAAAACAGATCACGCAAATTTCAGTTTCGAATTACTTCTATCAAAGGAAGAATATTATTAATTGGTTTGCGGCCGAATTTTGACGCTTGCGTCAATATGTTTCTTGTTTGTGTATAGTTCCCTGTTAGTTAACCAGGGACGGGGGACACCTAATTAAGGTCTATTGTCTGACCAGTCGGTGTACTGTACACTGATAATCTGTTAATCTTTCCCCGTTTCTCAATGTGTATAAATCTGGTCGGATGTCATGTTTAAGAAAATCGATTTTGAAGTAACAATCATCGAAGACTGACTTGATTTTGACAGATACTTATAATTATTACCGTTGCATTTTCAAAAAAAGAAATAAAAGATCAACTAGATTTTTACAGATACTTACCATGCTTACCACTGTATTTTATAAAAAAAAAAATTAAAAAAATAACGAATTAATTAAAATTATTCCTGATGTAAAAGCAGGTAGGTCCCTGGTAAAAGTCCATCTTTGAAAACTAAACATTTGTAAACCAGTGCACCCCCTCCCCCCAAAAAAGACAGCGATTTTTTTTTCATGAGATTATCTGACTTAAAGTTATATTCCCATGAATTCTGTAGTGGAATGTTTCTTATAACACATGCAATTATAAACACCCTTTTTACAAAAAAGAAATATGTATTTTGTGTTCATGGATAAAGATAATTTAAGAACACATTGATTTTGGTTATTGAAAATATAAGATATTTCACAAGGACTTGCTCCCGGCGTGTAATAATTATTTATTTTTAAAAATCATATACACTAAAAATTAAAACACCGCATGTATTAATGATTTATTATTTTTGTTTTAAATAATTTATGACACTGATAAAGTATGTTTTATTTTATAATCACTAAAAATGATTAAAAAAAAAAATTATTAGACACTGAGAGCAAGCCCCTGTGGCTATTAACTAACTTTGTTCTCAGTGTTCTCAACTTTATGCATGTTGTCAAAAAACTCGTAATAATTATGATAGAGACAAAATTATTAGTTAGAATAAATTTTGCGTAAAATGATTTTAAAACAACTAAAAGTTAGTTCAAAGATTCCATATAAGATGCTTAAAAATTTAATGAGGTTTGACCATTAAGTCACCATTAAGCTCAGCTTAATGGTGGCTTAATGGTAGCTTAATGAAGTTTGGACATTAAGCACCTGTAAGTTGCAGCTTAATGGTGGCTTAAAGGCATTAACTTCTTTAAGCCACCATTAAGTCACCATTAAGCTACTATTAAGTGATTGCTTAAAGGTGGTCTTTCGTCTTGTGCTAATTGGTGGTAAACAAAATGGCGAACGTGCATGGTGATGACGCCTAATTATATCAATATCCTGGTGCAACACAATCTAAAGTTCGAAATTTTTTGGCTTTCTGAAAAAGGGCGATGAGCCTCCATGCAAAAATAATGTGCAGATGGACCCGATGATTTGTAAATTGTGTAAAATGTCGTATGCCAATAAAGATAAGTTGAAGTTCGCGGTCAAATGTTATGGAATTCTACTCGTGCTTAATGAATAAATTTAACCTTTTTAAAAGTTCAAATTATCGATTATATAATCGATTGTGTTCTTCCGATTCAATATGATAATTGATAGTAAAATATGTCCGATTTTACAACACTAGTTGCTGCATCTTGGGACCTAAAAACATATTTAAGAAAAAGTAGGTCACTGTGACCTACTTTAAGAATTTTACAGGCATTTGTTTTCAAATTGTTTAAAAGGCATATTTTGATTACCTTCAAACCTACGATCATCAAACTTGGTCAGGCTATGCATCTTGGGACTCTGAAAAATGTCGACCAAAATGTAGGTCACAGTGACCTACTTTTGACATTTTATGGCTATATTTAAGTATCTCTGGTACTTATTGGCTTAGAATCATCAAACTTTGTCAGTTTATGCATCTTGGGTTTTCAGAGAATGTCGACAAAAAAGTAGGTCACAGTGACCTACTTTTGACATTTTATGGCTTTATTTATGTATCTCTAGTACTTATTGGTTTAGAATCGTCATACTTTGTCAGTTGATGCATCTTGGGTTTTGGAGAATTTCGTCCAAAAAGTAGGTCATGGTGAACTACTTTTGAATATCTCAGGTATTTATTTGCTTAGAATTATAAAACTTGGTCAGCAGATGCATCTTGGGAATCTACAAATCGTCAAGTAAAATGTAGGTCACGATGACCTACTTTTGACATTTTATGGCTATATTTAAGTACCTGGTATTTTCTGGTACTTATTGGCTTAGAATCATCAAACTTTGTAAGTTGATGCATCTTGGGTTTTTCGGAGAATGTCGACCAAAAAGTAGGTCATGGTGATATTTTATGGCTATATTTAAGTATCTTAGGTATTTATTGGCTTAGAATTATAAAACTTTGTCAGTTGATGCATTTTGTGTTTTCCAAAGATTGTAGACCAAAAAGTAGTCCTAATTGGCTAAGAATCATCAAACTTTGGCAGGTGATGCAACCTGGGTCTTAGAATACTTAGGGTTAGAGGCTTCAAATACAAGTGATAGGTTGTATAATTTATCAGAAGAGCGATTCAAGACCCTTGGGCCTCTTGTTTCAATCATGTCAAATGCTAAATCAGACCTAAATTTCTGGATGAGTGAACTGGTTGACTTTTTTGGAGCAGGTCTCATTTCCAAGGAACTATAAGCCGAATGTAGTCTTAAACTTGCATGGATGATACATCTAAGAATGCATACTACACTTTTTGCTTCAGATGCTGGATCTGACCATCTCTTTTATATGCAGGGGCCATTATTAAATTTTTTTGCGGTAATCCGACAGACTCGCCAAAATCCACCCGACTGGATTTTTTTATTGGTTCAAAATGTTTTTTTTTACTTTTCCTTTTTTATCCGATTGATATTTTTTTACATCTTCATTGCACCTATGCTGTTTTTAGCTCACCTGAGCCGAAGGCTGAAGTGAGCTCTTCTGATCACATTTTGTCTGGCCTCTGTCTGTCTGTCAATCCATCTGTCTGTTAATTTTCCATATTTTCCACTTCTTCTCAAGAACCACATGGTCAAATTCTTCCAAACTTTCCACAAAGCATGCCTGGGTAAAGGGGATTTAAGTGTGTTCAAATAAAGGGCCTCATTCAAGGGAAGATAATTGGGGAACCATGGAACTTTGGTGCATGTTTTTAAAAATCTTCTTCTCAAGAACCCAGGAAAGAGTAAACTTATGGGAAACATCCTCAAGTAGTGTAGATTAAGATTTAATCAAATTATGTCCTCCGTGGGTAGGGTGGGGCCACAATGGCTGACCAAAGTTTTACATAGAATTATATAGGAAAATTCTAAAAAAATCTGTCTTCTCAAGAATGACAAAGCCATAATTCATCATATTTATATGGAAGCATCCTCAGGTAATGTGATTCAAGTTTGTTCAAATCTGCCCCCTGGGGGTAGGGCAGGGTCACAATGGTAACCAAAGCTTTACATAGAAAAATATAGGAAATTTCTTTAAACATCTTCTCAAGAATAAAAAACCCATAATTGATCATATTTACAGTATATTGAAGCATCTTTAGCTAGTGTAGATTCAAGTTTGTTAAAATCAAATGTTCCCCACAGGTAGGACGGGGCCACAATGGCCGACCAAATTTTACATAGAAATATATAAAAAATTCTTTAAAAATCATCTTCTCAAGAATAGTGAAGCCATCATTGATTATTTATATGAACACCTCAGGTAGTGTAGTTTCAATTGACATTGTTATGAAATTGATAATCCATGTGCTTGTGATATTTGCAAAATGGGTTTGGGGGGGACATTTTAAAAAGTCCTAAGAATAGTTAAATAAAAATGTAACCGTTTCAGGAATTTATTATTTTGATTTCATTGGAACGATAGCAAAATATGTACACATTTAGTGACTCAACTTTGTAATCATAGCCTGTATAAAACTAAGTACATTGATTCAGTTTTCTGCAAATATATTGATAAAAATACTCTTACTGTTTATGAATAAAATGTACAAAGTCTCACTAACTGCTGATCTATACTTTTGCCTCCAAAAAATGAATAAAAAACAGACGAGTAAAAATCTAATTTTTTTTCCATGCATTAATATTTTTGGATATGTTAAAACCATATATGGCGTATGTACAGTGAAAATTATTAGACAAAAATTTAAAGAACTTATTTTTGTATCAGTACTTTATATAAAGATGGGATTTTTCCGTAAATTACAAAATCTAAGTCAATTGCGTTATAAAGATATCATGATTTAATTAGGTTTTGGAATTTTCCCCACTGGAAGAAAATACAAAAGATTTAAATAACACATAACAGAGGAGATAAAATCGTATTTTTAGTTGAAACGTGGTGTTTTCCGTGTTCAGAATTGTATGAAAAGTTTTAATTTAAATGTTTTAACTTATTTCATTAAATTTGTTTTTTTAAAAATATATTTTTTTGATCATTACGCCATATATGGCTTTAAAAAAACGAGATTATAAATGCCCGGCGCCTTTTTAGATTTTACAAGAAATAGGGGCACACTTAACTAACTTATCTTGAGCCTTCATCAATCTCATATGTTTGGATAAAACACCTGACTTTTTTCCATCAAATTTTGTAACACAATCGCATATTCATCTTTGATTGTCAACTTTAAATGCTACAATATTAAAAATATTGTATTATTCATTTATTAGGTACAAAATCACCGTCTCAAGCCACGATCTGGAGTCTGCATATAGCTCTTTAATGGGTGTTGATACAAAAAGTGTCGTAATCTTGAATATAAACGCCTCTCTATTGTGACGTATATTTAGTCAGTGGCAAGTTTTGTTTCCATCGCAAATGAAATAACAACTGACGTCAACAGTGTTAAAGAAATATTTCCTTTACTGCGATATTTCATTGAAAGGTCGTTATAAAGTTCATCATCCGACTATGGTTTACTCGATTGGCAATTTTCAATGAGCTACGAAAAATTCGCCCCGTTCAACCACGGCCAAAAAGGGGGAAAGGTCGTACATTTTGGATGTGGTTTGGAATTGTACAAAATATGGTCGATATATTTTGAATACCTTAAAGTCGATTGTGATCATTTTATTGCAAAAAGAATGTGACCTAACTTTGCGCAAAAAAACCATTTAGCATAGACAGTGCATTGAGCTGTATATATGTTGGCATCAGTCTGTCAAATGACATGGAAATGAACATCAATGATCTACCTGTTAATGTAATAGGTTCATCAAAGAAGAAATGAAGAGATGGATAACACAACTTTTAAATTATCACATTTACCAAAAAAAAAAAAAAAAAGAAACTATGATGATGTTTTAAAGCATTGATTAGAGAAAAATTCATCATGCTTTATTGATTCATGGTTAGCAAGGGGCCAAGTAAGGAATAAGTCTTTTTAACCTAAACTGACAGTTAAATTTTAAGAAATTCACATGGTAAAAGAAGTCCTTTTTCCCCTTTTCTTAACCCATTTTTTAAAATTAAAAAAACAACTATTACCTTGAATCAGTATAACTTAAGGAGGCTGGGGAGGGGGGGGGGGGGCAACATTTAACCACCAGATTAAACTTATTTTTTTTAGATACTGTATCTTTAGCCAACAACTTTCATTTGGCAAAGAAAAAAATTATACATTTTTTTTTAATATTGATCACTTTTGTATATCTGTTATGGAGCTCTTCTTTTGTAAGAGATTAAAATATCTAAAAATGGCTGCCACCCCCGCGTCTTTAATATTTATTTGTTTAACTTTTTATCCTTACAATAAACATAATCACAACATGGAGAATTAAAACTATTTCTTTGTCATATTTGCAGAAGGAAAGGAGCGATTTCCCCAACCCCCTTCAAATATTCAGAAAGATACCGAAAAATTACAGAACTTTGTGGGGGAAAAAGACGGAAATTAAAGACACATCAACACACATGTAAGTAAAAAGTCATTAAAGTGTAACAGTTGGAAAGATTCAACTAGTTCAGGTCACTTCAGAGACAAATAAGTTCTCAAACCAGTAAGGAAAGTTTTAAGTGTGAAATTTGTGGGAAGGCATTGTCTGTATCAGATGACTTTGCTGGCTACATGAGGACACAAACTGGTAATGTATCTTATTGTTGTGATGCATGTGCAAAAACTTGGAACCAATAGGTGCCTTCAAAAAATACGAGGATATTCACAGATAAAACACAGTATAAATGTTATGTATTTTAGATGTCATTCAGTGAGTCACAAAACTTGCAGACACACATGAATACACACACAGCTGAAAAGCCTTATAAATGTGAAGTGTGTGAGAAGACATTCAGTTGGCCAGGAAATCTAAAGAGTCACTGAGGAAAATCTGGTGAAAAACCATACAAATGTGATTTTGTGGAAAGGAATTCATCCAGTTACGGCACTTACAGGTACTAACCTATGGGGAAAAACCTTTAAAAGTATGTGTGTGAGAAGGCTTACAAGCACTCACAGAGCTTATGGAGTACATGAAGACACATTCTGGTGTAAAACCTTCAAATGTGATGTGTGTGAAAAGAGTTTATCTGGAGCAAAAGCCCTACAGGACCATATGTTGATACATACAGGTGAAAAACCTCACAAATGTTATGTGTGTATGAAGGCATTCACTCGTTCAAGGGACTTACAGACTCACACAAGGACACATACAGGTGAAAAACTATATACATGTGATTTGTGTGGGAAGGCATTCACTTGTTCAAGTGATTTACAGAGTCACAGGAGGAAATTTCATTCAGAGGATAAACCTTATAAATGTAATATGTGTGATAAGGCATTCACTCGTTAGGTACTTACAGATTCACATGAGGATCCATACAGGAGAA
>NW_026920614.1:0-17495 GCF_032062105.1 Saccostrea cuccullata
CCTTTTAATCATTAAAGACAAAATTGATTTTGTCCAAGAAAATACGGCTTGATTAGGTCTGAGGACAAATATTGTATTCAGCACAGGTATTACTTTATAAAAAAAAATCATGCATCAGTTATAATGAGTTTTCTTAACATGTTAATGAATGTCATAAAATAAATAAAACTATTAATTAAAGAAAGTATCCCACAACAAAATCATATTACTCTTTTCATTAACATGTGATGAAAAAACAAATTTTGTTGTGTTTTCTATGGATAAATTAGAGTTTATTTTTAAAATTCACTATACCCTCTGTCACACAACAAAATATATTACTCTTTTCATTAACATGTAATGAAAAAATACATTTTTTTGTGTTTGCTCCAGATAAATTAAAGTTTATTTAATTCCCAATACCCTGTGACACACAGACAAAGACTTATATTTATTGGAAATGTACAACTCTAGATTAAATGAAACATTACAGGTGTAACTGGTTGGTAAGGGATGCTTACTCCTTCATTGCACCTGATCCCCCTTTTTTAGAGGCCACTGTTTGCTCTGCTCCTGTTTTTTGAATTAATTTCAATTGAACTTGATAAATGTTTGTTACCTCAAAATTCCATTTTTCTAAACAAAGCACTTTCTTATTTGTAAAGAAAGAATTTGATATTTACATGTATTTAAAAGAAGTTGATGCTATTATTATTTATTCTTTCATATTTTACCTCCAATTATCTTTACTAAGGTTAAATTTCTTTTTACTTTAATTTTCATTTTAAATTTCATTCCTACATGTATGTAATTAAATTAAAGAAACTTTATTTTACTTTGTCTTGACAAAGTAAACCTTAAATATTATTAGAACTTGGCAAGTTAAGTTACGGGATTTTAATCTTGACTTGTAGAACTTAGTAAGTTAAGTAACGGGATTTAAATCTTGACTTGTAGAACTTTTCAATGTAAATTATGGGATTTTAATCTTGACTTGTAGAACTTTTCAATGTAAATTATGGGATTTTAATCTTGACTTGTAGAACTTTTCATTGTAAATTATGGGATTTTAATCTTGACTTGTAGAACTTTTCAATGTAAATTATGGGATTTTAATCTTGACTTGTAGAACTTTTCAATGTAAATTATGGGATTTTAATCTTGACTTGTAAAACTTAGCAAGTTAAGTTATGGGATTTTAATCTTGACTTGTAAAACTTAGCAAGTTAAGTTATGGGATTTTAATCTTGACTTGTAGAACTTAGCAAGGTAAGTTATGGGATTTTAATCTTGACTTGTAGAACTTAGCAAGGTAAGTTATGGGATTTTAATCTTGACTTGGAATGTAGAATTTTAAGTCTTTATTAACTGATAAAAGACAAGTATATCTTTATATCTTTGGTATTTTATTTCTCTGTTATTATCTTGGGTTACAGAAATGACAAAGATTACTAAATTAATAATTGATTTAAAGAATCATTATATTTAAAATCAATTTAAATTGTCTTATATAATTATAAAGGCTGAATTCTTAATGATATGTTTGTTTCTCTGTTGAGTACCAATTTACTTTGTTAGTAATTACAATGACATTAATTCATATTAATCTTACTTTAAGAAAAACAAGAGAAAAAACCATTTTGATTTCAATTTTCTTTTTTAATATTACAAATTTTAATTTTTATATTTTTTATAATAAAGTTTGTAACAATTTTCAATGATTCACTCATGAGATAATTATCATACACAGTGAAATGGTATAAAACTTGATATTTGTGTTCAAATACTGTTAAAACTTTTTGCAAATTTTGTTAAATTTTTATATTCAAATGCCTTTTTTTTTTTTTAGATAAAGTGCTTATGACTAGTTATTTATATAGATTTGAAGAAAAACTGTAACACTAAATTGTATGAACCATATATTTTTAAATGTTAGTTTGAGTAATGTTGAAAAGCTGCAAAAACTATAAAATTACATAAGAATTATTCCAATATTGCGCAGACCTTTTATAAAATACACCTTTGATCTTAGATTTATTACCTCTTAATCAGTTTTCCTAGCACAGCAGGGTCTGTTTCCTTGTCAATGTTTACAAGTAGCCATAGAGACTGACATTAATGTACCTATTTTATTTTTTTGGACATAATTTTAATGAATATGAAATGCAGATACAATATAAACCGTTATCAAAGGTAAAAAAGAATTTTCACAAGACAGGCCCACCTACAATAATTTTGAAACCCACCATGATTGAGTCACTAAAAGTTAATGTTTTTAAAATGTTGATGATTAAAAGGAGAACAATTGGATGCATCCACATTTCTGCTCTGTATCTAGGTTTTAAGGTTAACATGTTACCTTTTAAATGGCTTGACTGATATTTCAAGAGGCTTCTGTTTTAAATAATTCCCCTATTTTGTTGATTTGTATTGGTCATTGTGTTGGACAATTGCTTAAACAATCAATCTTCTACTCTGGTAAGACTTTACCATTCGCCTTTGTAATTCTCGTAACAGGCACACAAAAATATTTGATAGCGCAGACCTGAAAACAAATCCCCTATATCTCAAATCAGGTGTTCTCTGTAAGTTAAGCTATTGTGAATTTGATTTTTGCATTGGAAGGGAGGGATAATTTTCGCTGTTTTTTGAGATATGGAGAAACCCATCAATGTATGACCACCACGAAATATGAATATAAAATACATGGTTACTGTCTTGAAATATAAGCGATATTTGGGCGAGGGTAAGTGATAGACGAGCCCTCTTACGTTTTCGACCCTAGCCCAAATATCGCTTATAATTCAAGACAGTTATCATGTATTTTGTTTATCCTGCAACAAAATTTTACATTTGAGCGTCCATAACAAGCTAATTCCGACAGATTTAGGCACATCTCTGCAGTTGAAACTATGACGCCATCGCGTAAACATTGCAGTATACGTGATGTCACAATGCTTTTGGAACGTTGGAATACGTGCATGAGGCTCTATTAGGGCAGTGACCGTATAAAGCTTTGGTTTATTAGATTACCTTTATTAGGTCAATGCAAGGGGTAGTTGCAGGATAAAATTTAATATGCATTACTACTCAACAATTCTCCAACCACGAAATCACATCCACACAATCATATAAGCAATTTTTTTCTCAAACCTGGAAAATTTGGCCCCCACGAAAATATATAATATATAATTTTACAGTATCTGGCCTCCAGTAATCCAATACCTCTGACTGTCATATTCCTCCTTAAAGGTCTTTGCACTCAAAGACACCAACCCAGGTTCTTCCCTGGCAGGTCTTTTAACTGTCACTTCCAGAGTGCGATACAACATCAAATGTAATTGGAGGAGAGGAGAAAATTGACACCTCACTTGTCAGGTGCTCTACCAACTAAGCTACAAATGTATCTAAGGCCACTGGTGATTGAACCAGATTGACTGCCACATAATAATGTTTTATGTTTTAATAAATTGACCCCTTACCTTTTGTGAGCCGTGGAGGGGGTCTGTACTTGTACCCCGATTGACTCCAAAACACGGGGATGGATCCACGAATTTGGAGGAAGGATACAACATGGTGGGAAAACCTAATATTCTGTAAAAAACAAAATTGACAAATTGTAGCTACTTATGTAAGTCTACTTTTACAAGTCAATTTATTTCATTGAATAGAAAAGAAATCTGCAAAAGATCATTGCTGTTTCAGTCAATTTATCATAAAAAAAACAGTAAATATTGTAGTTGCATATTAGTATTACATCTGTCTTTAATATCAAGACTAAAATAGCAATTGGTCAAATTGAACATAAACACCTAATTATTTTTTTTGATATATGACACTACCTAGTGGGAAAAAAATCTTTAAAAATTGACAGTATTATAAAACCAGAAACTTAAAGAGGGAGCTAGTTGAGATAATAACTGATAATTTTTAAGTCTAGGGTATGATACCAACGTTATTAATTTAGGTACCCTAGATATGCAATGTAATAAAGGTTTCAGTACTTTGATTTTACCTCAGATTTCAATATATTTGTTTTCAAGTCAATTAGATAATGAAATATGCTAATTAGGCCAGTTATGAAAGTAAAAAGGCTAAAAACAAATTATTTTATTAGACTATTCCTCCAAAATTAGATTGTTTTTATAATTTTAACAAAATGGGTTAGATTTTTTTCCATTCTCTGACGTCAGCTTCTGTTATTTCAGGAGAATTACACCTATACATCACTTAATCGGGACAGTTATTTTTTTCTCACTTCAGAATTTCTACTGAGTTTTAGCAAGGAATTTTATTTCTGGTTTATTGTCTATAAAATAATGTACATTTACTTGGGCTTGAAATTAACATTAATAATTTATTATTTTGGGGAAATTACATGAATCTGCGACATATTTTATTAGAAAGGCAATAAGTAAATGACTTAATGAAAGAGCGATATATGGTAAGTGTCTCAATTGGCCCCTTAAAATGGATATCTTAATTTTACTTTATATATAGTTTTAATTTGTACAGCTATGTATGCGACCTTTATTGGTCATATTCATTTTGATCAAAATGCCATTATTTTAGAAATATGACATCATAAAAATCAAGTTTTGACGCCATTTTATCATATTTTGTATAAAACTGCTTATTTTCAAGCAGTTTTTCTTTCAGAAAGTATAAAGCGCAGCCTAGAACAAAATTTATATTTTTACCAAAGATGTATCTATTCAATACTAATTATTGACTGAAAAATCATGTATGTTCTACACTGCGCTCTATGTTTCCCATAGGAAAAAACATCAAGAAAAAGGCATATTTTTGGCTTTTTTGTTAGATAGCAAAAATAGCATTATTTCACGTGTCATTTACAGCTAGTGACTGCATATAAATGTGAAAAATACATTGGAAATATTTCTAATATAATCTCTTCTAAAAAATAAATATAAATAAAACATATCCGAGTGTGATTCTAAAATGTTGATTTTTAGGGGGCCAAAATTGGCTCTTATCATATATACTCCTTTAATAAAAAAAAATGCACTAAATTCAATCAATATTTTTTTGAAAGAAATTGAATAAAATCTTTACAAACAAAATTTCTTGGAAATAGCAGACAGGTCATGTTAAACAAATACATATTGATTAATTATGTTTAGCCTTTATTGATTAATTATGTTTAGCCTTTACACCTTCAGTCTTACTTCACACCTACTTTAGTTTTAAGGATAAGCAAGAAGTGTCATATTACATTCATCACTGCAATTCAAATCCTACATAGAATTAGTACATTGCCTATGGCTTAACCAATCCTTGCAAACACAGAAATGGAAAACAATCCACTATTATTTATTTTGTCCCTTTTTTAAAATAAATTGACAATTACACTCCAGTGACAACAAAAAAATTTAAATGAATATTTCTGGAGTTTGTCTGTTGATGAATTTGTTTATAGTGCAAGTTAATTTGCTATAACAGTATCAACAGGTGTTTTATAGTATAACAGAACAACAACAACCCCAATTATTATTATCAGGATCAAAGTAATAGGCTGACCCAACCCTAATTATTTCCATAAGAAGTTTAGATACTGAGTGTACATTCAATTGTCTATTGTTAGATAATATAAATAAAGTAAGTTTTTTTTATATTCATGTATATATATAACTGCTTTAAATATAATAACTGAAATAAAAATGAAATTAATTTTGAACATTATTGAAAAATAGATTGAAGGTTACTTAAGTTTAACATTTAACAAAGACAATTTTAGATTTAAAGAATAGTCAATAATTTTTTTTAATACTTTTATTTCATTTTTTAAATTCTTTACGAATTGGTTGACTATAAATGCATTTTAATTGAATTTTATTTTATCTCCTTTTTTGCTGGACCTTGCAATAAAAATAAAGATACCATATATAAGTAGAAATTTTAGAAATACACAAATTTAACTATTTGTCCTTAAAAACTATATTTTATTTCAAGCGAAATGCAATTTTAGTGATTTTTAAATGTTCACTTAAGAAGCTATAACAAATAAAACGCAATTAATTTTTAGCAATAATAAATTTTAGCGATCTCAGCACCCTCACTAATAATAATTTAATCCTCACTAAAAATTCTGCTTATACACTATGTTTGGTTGACAAAGTGTCATTCTGTTGGGTTGACAGTTTCATTCTGTTTAGTTAACAGAGAACCATTATGCTAAGTTACAAGAAAGCAATTATGTATGGTAAGCAGAGAGTTATTCTGTTTAGCTGACAAAGTGTTATTCTGTTTGGTTGACAAAGTGTTATTCTGTTTGGTTGACAGAGTGTCATTCTGTTTAGCTGACACAGTGTTTTTCTGGTTAGTTGACAGAGTGTTATTCTGTTTGGTTGATAGAGTGTTATTCTGTTTGGTTGATAGAGTGTTTTTCTGTTTTGTTGACAGAGTGTTTTTCTGTTTGGTTGACAGAGTGTTATTCTATTTGGTTGACAGAGTGTTATTCTATTTGGTTGACAGAGTGTCATTCTGTTTGGTTGACAGAGTGTCATTCTGTTTGGTTGATAGAGTGTCATTCTGTTTGGTTGACAGAGTGTTATTCTGTTTGGTTGACAGAGTGTTATTCTGTTTGGTTGATAGAGTGTTATTCTGTTTAGTTGACAGAGTGTTATTCTGTTTGGTTGACAGAGTGTCATTCTGTTTGGTTGATAGAGTGTCATTCTGTT
The DNA here is from genome assembly GCF_032062105.1 of Saccostrea cuccullata. Classification (NCBI taxonomy): domain Eukaryota; kingdom Metazoa; phylum Mollusca; class Bivalvia; order Ostreida; family Ostreidae; genus Saccostrea; species Saccostrea cuccullata. The sequence goes on from NW_026920614.1 coordinate 6,681, forward strand.
TTGTTGACAGAGTGTCATTCTGTTTGGTTGATAGAGTGTCATTCTGTTTTGTTGACAGAGTGTTATTCTGTTTTGTTGACAGAGTGTCATTCTGTTTGGTTGACAGAGTGTCGTTCTGTTTGGTTGACAGAGTGTTATTCTGTTTAGTTGACAGAGTGTCATTCTGTTTGGTTGACAGAGTGTTGTTCTGTTTGGTTGACAGAGTGTTATTCTGTTTAGTTGACAGAGTGTTATTCTGTTTGGTTTATAGAGTGTTATTCTGTTTGGTTGACAGAGTGTTATTCTGTTTGGTTGACAGAGTGTTATTCTGTTTGGTTGACAGAGTGTTTTTCTGTTTAATTGACAGTGTTATTCTGTTTAGTTGACAGAGTGTTATTCTGTTTGGTTGACAGAGTGTCATTCTGTTTTGTTGACAGAGTGTCATTCTGTTTGGTTGACAGAGTGTCATTCTGTTTGGTTGACAGAGTGTCATTCTGTTTGCTTGATAGAGTGTCATTCTGTTTTGTTGACAGAGTGTTATTCTGTTTAGTTGACAGAGTGTTATTCTGTTTGGTTGACAGAGTGTTATTCTGTTTGGTTGACAGAGTGTTATTCTGTTTTGTTGATAGAGTGTCATTCTGTTTGGTTGATAGAGTGTCATTCTGTTTTATTGAAAGGGTGTCATTCTGTTTTGTTGACAGAGTGTCATTCTGTTTGGTTGATAGAGTGTTATTCTGTTTTGTTGACAGAGTGTTATTCTGTTTAGTTGATAGAGTGTTATTCTGTTTGGTTGACAGAGTGTCATTCTGTTTGGTTGATAGAGTGTTATTCTGTTTGGTTGATAGAGTGTCATTCTGTTTTATTGAAAGGGTGTCATTCTGTTTTGTTGAAAGGGTGTCATTCTGTTTTGTTGACAGGGTGTCATTCTGTTTGGTTGACAGAGTGTCGTTCTGTTTGGTTGACAGAGTGTTATTCTGTTTAGTTGACAGAGTGTCATTCTGTTTGGTTGACAGAGTGTTGTTCTGTTTGGTTGACAGAGTGTTGTTCTGTTTGGTTGACAGAGTGTTATTCTGTTTGGTTGACAGAGTGTTATTCTGTTTGGTTGACAGAGTGTTATTCTGTTTGGTTGACAGAGTGTTTTTCTGTTTAATTGACAGTGTTATTCTGTTTAGTTGACAGAGTGTTATTCTGTTTGGTTGACAGAGTGTCATTCTGTTTTGTTGACAGAGTGTTTTTCCATTAAGTAGCAGTGTTCTGTTTGGCTGCTTTATTCTGATTATTTAGCAGAGTCATTCTATTAAGTTCTTGAAAAGCTAACAGAGTGTCATTCTGTGTATCAAATCAGCAGTTTCATACTGACATTTTTTTTAAAAACTATAAATTGACCACAAAAGTGAGCAGTTGCTAAAAATCTGTAACACGGTCTAATTTATTTATTGACCTGTAACCTATCAAAATCAAGGGTCATGAAAAACTTGTTTCATCTGATTCACTCCTCTCTTATATAGCATTATGAAGTCTTTTTCTGTCTTATTTTTAGCTATAAATTTGAAGAAACTCCTAATTGAAGCAATCAACTTACAGGTCTATGATTTCAACAATAATTATTTATAGTACATTAATTGAGGTTTGATGTCTGCTTTTTAATTCTAGTCTGTATAAATCTACATCTTTCTTAGTAAAAGTTGCTCTCTTAAATTAATAATTACCGTATAAGTGGAAATTTTAGCGAGACGCAAATTTAGCAATTTGTCCTTAAAAACTGGTATTTTATTTTAAGCTAGATGTAATTTAAGCAATTTAAAAATGCTCACTTAAAAAACTTTTACAAATAAAATTAAATTAATTTTTAGCGATATTTAATTTTAGTGATTTCAGCACCCTCGCTAGTAATGCCAAAATTAAATCCTCACTAAAAATTCTGTTTTTATGGTATTTTAACTTTGACCCACTTAGTTACCCCATGGGGTTCAAAGTTTTATGCAAACCCTAAAAGCTACCTCAAACCTATACACATATTGTCGATTCAATTAGCTACAGATCTTTAGTGTTATGGTTTTATATATCTGTCTTTGACCATAACACTACAGATCCCGTAATGCAAAAGTCACAATATACAGCGCAATATTTTTTGCACACTTTTGGGGAGAATTTCTCCACTTTCTGGCACTGGTCAGTCAACTACCTTTCACTCCCTAATTCTAGATATATTTTGTAGCCAATATGTATATTTTATCCACCTCCCAACCCTTTATAATTATCTCTAAAGGCAATAAACTCTCTTGAAGTGAATTTTCAGCAATTTAACAAATAATTTTAATCAAGTGAGTTAATCACTTGTAGAGACGTCAATAAAGGGTTGGAAGCTGGATTAAATATACAGATTAGTCAAATATTGTGCCGTTAATGTAGTGTTATGGTCAAAGACAAATATATAAAACCATAACGCTACAGATCTGCAACTAAGATTTAATAAATTGTTGACATCATGAACTTTAAATTAATGGTTGCTAGAAGTAGTTTCATTTAGCTACATATTTATTTGTTGAGATTTGACCCAGGTGAGCTTTAGCACACATTAGCCTCTTGGTTTGAGTCCTAGTTTACAGACTCTGCCTTTGAATATCCTTCATCACCTTTTCTCAGAATGCTTTTAATAATAATCAATTTAAGCCAGCTAGAAATTAATTCAGTATGCTTAATTAGATTGAGGAAATAGTGTTAAACACAAAGGCAAATTTTTTTTTCTACTTCAGAGAAGATCTGGACTTAAGAAAGCAACTCAGTGAAGATGATTGTATTTGTAAATTACAAAATTAAAAATACATTTTTAAAAAAGAATTTTCTAGCCTACAGAGTCTGCTGATAGTAAATACTTTATGGGTTTGGATTTAAAACTTATAGTATAGTAAAATGATCTTGTCAATATTAGATTTTTAAAAAATTGGATAAAAACCTGTTCTGTCTCCACATAATTGGCACAGGCTCCTGTTTCATCCAACCCCCTCATCTTTGTTCTTGTACCTACAATAAATTCACATTACCTATAACTCTACACCAGATTTTTTTTATTTATCTTCGTGCATGCAAGTGTATAATAATCATGCTTCACATAGTGGCATAAGTGCTTTCGAAATATTTGGAAGGTTTTTAGAAAATTTCAAAAATCTGATTCAAGTGACTTCTGACTCTCGTCATACTTTCTGATGGGAAGTAACTCTTAAACTAAGACAGTGATTGACACTTATGTACATTTTATCAGAAAGATGATAATTATATAATTAAAACTTTAGAAACAGACCATGGGAAATTAAGTACAGAGGAATATGAAATTTTGAATCGCATGCTTGACAGTTATCACGATCGTACCTGTAATTGTCATCTTTTATATAAACCCGTTATTTAATTATGCAGTGAACATGTTGAAGTGCCCAAAATTATTTAAATAATTTAATGTACAGGATAATTATCTCTCAAAATATCGACCATCAGCTGATTGACTCTCTATTGTTACGCTTCACAGCACAGTCATCGATTAACAACAATGTTTGTTTTTAGCACAACCCGGCTTCCTCACGAGGCATGTGAGGTGCATAGCAGTCGTAGTATAAACACAATTAACTACCGGTACTCAAGTCATTAAAACGTAGGTGTCAGGACTGAAATGCAATAAAATTTAATCATGGCGGCTGCCAATTTTAACCATGGTGCAGCTCGTTTAACCATGGCGCACAGAAATTTAACCATGGCGGGCCGCCATGGTAAAACCCCTTGTGGAGAACCCTGAAATAAACCATACTGACCGGCCCTGTGTATGCTCCTCCTGGAGATAATTCCGAGTTGATATTCCAGCGGATCTAGATGTTTGGAGTTTCCGTAATCCGGACTAAGATCTAGAGAGGAAGTGGAGGACTGGGTAAAATCCAGGACACAGTTCTCCATCTGTACGTAGCCCTGGATTACTGGGACGATCCAATGGGTGTACAGCTTCTCTACCTGTCAGAAAGGAAATATTGTACAAGTAGGATTAAGTTTTATAGAGAGGACTCAAATTTGGTGTCACTGGGGAGTGTGCTGAGATTGCTAAAGTTTAATATTGCTAAAATGCAATGTTCTTTTGGTGGTAATAACTTCCTTTCTGGGCATTATAAAATCACTGTTGGTTCTAGGTAAAAAAATATATAGATCTACCAATTTATAAGGATAAATTGCTAAACTTTTCCCTTTGCAATAAATACACTAATTTGATTTAGGATACGAAATTGACAGTAGATATATCAGGCCATTTAAAATGTGAATTTCATAATTTTATATTGTTTTATATATCAGTACATCAGTACTAGTCACTGGATTTTCCTCTTCTTCTTTTTTTTAATGACAGAGTTTATCCTGCCTTTGAATCCTATTAATTTTTTTTAATCTTTTATCTGATAACATGGATGATTTTTAAAGATCTTCTCTTTCAGATATAACTTTACAGAAAATGTTGATATTTAACTTATCAACAATGACACACCTCTGGATCCCCCTCCACATTAATTAGATCACTGAGCATGTGTCTGTTCCAGAAAAACCTTGGATCCACCTGCTGCCACAGAGGGAGGTGTCTGTTTGACTGGTACTCCTTCCCATGCTGTCGCTGTAAACTAGTGGTCAGATCAAAGGTTTCACTGTAGTAGAAGGAATCAGAATCTGTGAACATCTTCAACAGCTCCTATTGAAAAAGAGACAGAAATTGATTAAAGTGTTCTTCAATATACATGAAATATTTTGTCATAATTTTTCACAAAGTCTGACTTAAGGTCAAGATCTAGTAAATGAAAGGTGCCTACAGATTTATCAAACTTGAGTAATAAATTCCTTTATTGATGCTTTACAACTTTAGCTTGGTCAAATAAGGTGTTTCAGGGCATAATTTGTAGATAAACAAGATGAAAAGCTGTATTTTAAACTGTCATTTTGAATGAAAAATTAAGAAAACCAGTCACGAATATGGGAGTTTTTCTCATATGCGACAAAGAAATTGTATCCAGATTGCCTACAGTCTCTCAGAAAACGATAATTAGTATGTTCATGGTCTCTTCTTGAAATCAATATCAAATTTAATATAGGTATCCGGTTTACTTTTCATATGATTTCAAATTGAATGTCATGAAAGTACCCTATTTTCTACATAATTCTGCTAAAGCCGTAAAGTACGGGAAAAAGAAAGTTGAAATTGATTATGACGTCATAATGGATCTAGCACCAAAAATGTAGTCTCAAGTTATTTACTAGATCTTGACCTTAAGTTAATACAAGTATTTTGTAATATGTCCTGTAAAATCACATATTTTTTGTGGGGTCACATTTTCGTGGTTTGAGGATAAAATATTTGGTTAATGGGGATTTGATTTCATGGATGAAGAATTGTTGAGTAGTAATATAATTATATATGTAAAAATTACATTTCTTGGTGAACATAACTTCGTGGGTCTCTTCATACCATGAAAACAATGAAAATTAAACCCCTAGCAAATTAATGATTTCACAGTATATTATAATTATACACCATGATACTTGAAAAAATTGTAAATATTTTTGGATTTCACAATATTCTGTGTAATATATCTTGAAATTATTCTACACTCAAAATGCCTGAGCTTAAACTACAGCACTATAAAGGAACTAGCAACATGTATTTCAAAGAGTAGCTATAGAAAAAAGTCAACAATCTATCTACATGACACCCTAGTACAGATCTTTGCTTGATTTTGGGCAACAGTCTTTGTCTTACCATTTTGGATTACTACCTGGTAGATACAGCAAGAGCAATAAGCCATCAAGTAAAAATCAAAATCTCCCAGCAATTTTACTTCATTAATTAAAAATGATTTATCAAAGCTACAACACAACAAGGAAAAATGATGAAGGATCTGTATGTTGTAGCTTTTGAAGTTCAGTTTCAAAATTTTACTCACAGAAAGGAAAACAGAGCTGATAACATACGATTAATAATTTACAGTGATGTGGATGCAATTTTTTTTTCAAAAGCTAACATAATTTAACTTAACGTCATCTATACCTCATCAACTAAATCTTATTTTACCTCTGTTATTCTCCTCACAAACTTTTCTTTTTCCTTGACATCTTTCTGAAATAGAAAACAATTTAATCTGAAGTATGATATATACAATTATTGACTTGATAAATATTTAACTAAAATGTGTAGCTAGAATTGTTTCCCTTGTATTGCAAGCAATAACCAAGTAAGATTTTCTAATGGACCTAATACATATTTAAAATACAATTTTTCATTCAGTCTTGGTATATCTTATAGTTTTTTTTCAAACATGAACAGTTAGCTTCAGACTTGATATATCTTGACAGATTTTAAAACACTGTCTGTGAAACAACATGGAACTATATCATGACTACACGTCTTAGGCTTTACTTTAGCTATACATATACTTGATTTAGTAGATCCCAGATATTTTTAATCTCTCTCTCTCTTTCTCTCTCTCTCTCTTTCTCTCTGGACCCACCTTCTTTGGTTTGACATTGTCTATTCCCGATTTTATAGACTTCCAGGCATTCTGTATCTGTTTCTGTTGTGCTGACGGCTGGGATATTGTTTTTGGTTTTCTTATTCCAAAATGATGCACACTGCACAGCTATGCAAAAAAATTAGAGATCACTTGTTAGCACATTAATGTGTTCCACTAAATGCATTCATGTACAATTGCTAATAATAAAATTGAATTTCCCTGATATAAAAACATTAACTTTTTAAAAAATATTTTTCAGCTTATTTGTAAATGTATACAGTGGAATCATTATATTTCATGATTGATTGAATAATGGATCCCTCCCCCCCCCCTCAAAAAAAAAAAGTGTGAACCCCTTATTTGTTCATTATATTGTTTCCTTTTAGTATTAAATTATTTATATTTACATTCAGAGTAATTTTCTTTATGAAATCTATTAGAAATTCACGACATTCAAATTTCTATAACACACGCGAAACCTTGTCACCACGCGTTAGAATACACAGTAGGAACTACATGCATTTTCAATACTCTAGGAACACCAAACTGTAAAATGTTTTGTTTCAATTTAATGAAAAACTATAACCCTGAAAAATTAACGTAATGTGCATTAAGAATAAATTTGCCACTTTTTTTCCTCGCAATGTTTGTTTGCGTTATTTAACTTTGCAACGTCATTTAACGGCATTTGACGTCACAAACGGCTCTTACATCTATTAAGCACGGCAGTTTTGAAGGGTACTAAATTCACATTTAAGATTAACGAAATAAGCAATTATGAAAAAGGAAGATTAGAGAATGTAAATATAAGCATTGAATTCATATTTTTGGATGTCTTCGGTCCCATAACACACCTGGCCATGCCTACAAATTATCATACTGCGCTCACACGCGGTATTCAATTTTTCGGCATGGCCAGGTGTGTTATAGGACCAAAGACATCTAAAAATATGAATTCAATGCTTAATTAACATTATACATAATGAACTTATTTTCAAGATTCTTTCATACTGTTTCTTCAGTAAAAAGATAAAAAAATATTATTTATAGACTAACATCTAAATCCAGCTCCTGAGGTTCTGCATCTGAGAGTGGAACGATCACGACCTTGTTCACTTTGTATATCTCCTGATCCTCCAGTACGCTCCCGACAGAAGTTCTCTGTTTTATTAGAATTAATCTCCAGTCATCCTCTGTAAAGCCAAAATGATAGAGTTACATGTTAATTATACAATGATAAATGTCATTTTGAATTACATTTCTATTATATTTATAAAAAAAAAATTCAATAAATAAACAAAATATTATACAGTCATGTACAATTTTGACTTATATTTACATCTTTTAATAGTATTACTTCAATCTAATAATATTAAACATTTAGACTTAAGAAATGACTCAGAAAGGTTTTCCTTTGTTTCTAGTACATGTACAAATTGAAAATAAATATCTTTGAAGTAAATGTTTGTGCCAGCATTTCATTCAGCCAAACCCTGTATCTTGAAAAAGGCAGGATTAATGGCTTATTCGAGTATCCAACTTACAAGTGTTTACTGTATTATTTGTACAAATGTACTAAACTCTCAAAATAATGAGCAAAAATCTTTTCTTTTTTAAATTTTCATAATTATATAATCATATTATGTTATTTTTAAAAGCTTTTTAATCCCTTCAAGAATATTGAATTATTTGTGATGACCACCAGCATAGGTTTTTTCAGATTATTTAGGGTTACCATGGTTACCTGGGTGAATCTTTATCTTCCCAATCAGTCCATAGACAAGTCCTATACAAACTGGATTCCACGCCAAACAAATATCATCACCTACAATACACATATAGTGTTTATATATAAACCATTTTATATGAAATTATATCATAAATTTTTAATTCATTTTTAGAAATTCAATGTTCACTTTTCATTATTTTTGTAAATAGTTTACATCTAGAAATAACTTACATCTTTAAAGGATAAGGAAATATTGCCAATTATTTATGTTAATAAATATATTGTCTGTTTCTCTGACAGAGATTATTTAGAAATTTGATAACCTCCATGCTTTAGAGAAATGCTCCAATGTTCTTTTTGTTAATTATCAATATTGCATATTATTAGACCCTAGCACAGGGGCTTGTGTAGAGAAAATAAATCAATTAAAAAAATAACACCTCGGAGAAAAAAGAAAACCCTTTTTTTTTCTTTGAGGTACTAATTTTTAAAAACTGATTTATTTTCCCTACACAAACCCCTGTGACCCTAGATTACATTTGTTTGATCTTGTTTCATCTGCCTATAATGAGGAGACAACAACAAAGCGTGTTTACAATGCCAAAAACATTCACAGTTATGAACAGAAATGGTTATTTCACAACTGGAAATTGTCTAAGCCCCTTCTTATAAATAGGTTGAAAAAAATCTCCTCGTAATTAAATACTATTCAAGTAATATATTTTTACAAAGCAAAATTTTTTACTTTGCAATTAACAGTCCAGTCCAATACGAAAAATCGTAATATTACAGAATATCGTAATATTATTCTTATATTACTATTTTTCGTAATATAGTTAAATTACGAAAACTCGTAATATAGCATGCTGTGAGAGACTATATTACGAGTTTTCGTAATGTAAGACAAATAAAGCATTGAAAAAAACTGAATGATGTTAAGGAAAGTATGACGTCAGAAATACATTATGCCCCAATGGTACCAGTATCACGTGGTCATTTTGGTCAGTGACGTCTATCGAAAAGTATGAAAATGCAAGAAGAAAGTAACAATAGTAATGGGTGAGTGAAAATTTTGTATTATTATTCTTATATAAGAATTTTCCCAGGGATGGGAACAATTTTCCATAAAACTTCAATGTATCCTAAAACTTGTCATAGTGTTCTATAATCCCCGAATTCCCTATATTTTTCCCGAAGTCTACCCTAAAAATCAGACCCTCATCTCCAACAACGAGATGTTACGGGATATAACTTGTACAACTTTTACTAGGCTCTGACTCTGCATGCACTTGGATCAAATGCATCAAAACAAAGAAAAAGCATGCATATCCACGATGATTTGATGAAACCAGAGACGTATAATCTCTCATGAAACATAACAACCAGGTTGTATCAGAAAAAAGGGAAGTAACTCTTAGAAGAGTTAGAAATTGCTTTTATTACGAATTGTAGTAATATTACGATTTTTCGTATTGGACTGGACTGATTAAGTTTTCTATGTGCCATGCAATTCATTTCATAAGCATTTGAAGTGAATATCATGAATATTGTTGTGTAAAGAATTATTATGTTAGCGATTATTTAGCATAGAAAAACAGAAAATTGTTTATGACAGAATGAAAACACATTGAACTGATATACTGTATAGTACATGTATGTATATCAGCAGAGATATGCTAGTACAGCAATACTGATACCCACTGGTCGTGTTAATTCCAGATTTATATGTGTAACAGGGTTTCGAAAGACGAACAACTCCTGTGGCTCAGGTTCTCATATATAATTTATTATAGATGTTGAATGCAATATAACAAGCAAAACAAGCCCTGAAAATATCAATAACAGATTATAAGTATTTAGAAAACAAATATATTGCGCTTATAATACATGAATATAGATACGATTTACTTTATAATAATAGATCATAAAAAATATTACATGTTATACCATGTTATACTGAGTACTCAATGAATACATGTAAAAAGAAAAGTAAGAGTTATGCCTCTTACATCAACGTATTGAAAATAAGAAAATGAATCGAACAGAACTATTACAGTAGAATGAATAGTTCACAAATCTATTTACAATAATATATACACACACAATTAATAGAAAATGATAGTAGGTATACCTGATTGTGGATCAGGGCTCAAAACAATGGGCCACCCGATAAATAATGGGTCTTGATATACTCTCCTATTAAACAATAATTACACTCTATATACACTGCTGCATTACTGATGTTTTATTCACATACTCAAAGAATTTATACTTTAAGCTTCAGGTAATAATGAAAAGTTGAACTCAGTATATCTTCATAAAATTACATTAAAAATCAAAGACGATGAATTATCGGAAAATATAGAATTAGATTAGATAAAAGAAATAGAAGTCAACTTACAGTCTCTGTCCTGAGGTCTCGTCTCAAAATTATCAATAGTACTGATGTATATATGTATGTCAATATGGTGACCAAAATATCGATGTAACTTTCTCAATAGTCTATCTCTGTCTAAAAGATCAAACAAAGAGATCGGCGGGAAAACGTCCCGAGCCAATCGCAAGCTTGGATATTCTGAC
>NW_026920615.1:0-17466 GCF_032062105.1 Saccostrea cuccullata
TTAAAAAAGTAATGGAAGGGCCCTAATAAATCTATTTATTGCAAGGGCATACCCTCAATGTATCTTGTCAAAATTTTACACATAAACTCAAGAAGCATTAAAATATTTGAAAAGTGCTGCGAACCTCTTGAAATCTTGCAAATAAATTAATTATAGCTATATTTAATGTAGTTGACCAGCAAAATATTCAACCTGGCGTCCAACAAATTAAATTTTAGCGATTAAATAAGGGAATCTATAAAGGTTCCCAGCACTTTTTACAAACTACATATAGTGTTAAAAAGGATTATAAATTAAACTAAATTTTTTTTAATTGGTTATGCCCTTGCAATATTGAAATTTATAGATGACCTTTAAACTGCCAGTATAATTGCTAAAATCATGTGACGTCGACATCACGTGACAAGTCTAAATAAAACATCTAAATGTCCCCAACATGTAGATTTAAACCACATTACCTTTTTTGATATCAGTGAAGTCCTAAAAAGAATCGCCCATCCTAAAAAAGTATGTATTTTTTTATCTTAAAAAAATCGCCAATATTTCCGTTCGTAACCTTAACTGTGCTGCGTATCTCACTAGTCGGTAAGCGTGTTTGTTTTGTTGGTCAATTTTCACTGTTGTAAGTATGTTCTTTTGCTTGCTTTTTGTGTAAAGTTATTTTAGGGTTAGTTAAACGTGTGATATTTTCAGTGCGTATAGTGTAGAAGGAGTGAGGAGTGTTTGGTGTAATTCCTCGACGGCTACCTATCCAGCATGGATGGTCATGCTGGTGCTGATGCTGTATGGTTTTAAGGACCCAATACGTTCTTTCCAAGCCGGAGGGTGAGACCAGCGAGTCCGGGCCTCCAACTAACGTGGTGAATCATCTATAGGCGATTATCCGCATGTGTGTTTATAGGGGCAGATCAGCACGTGGTGGCGGGAGTACTTCAGCGTGACTAGTGTCGTGAATAGTGAATTTCAGTGAATTGTGTTTCTAAATAGAATTTGAGAAAAGAAATTTTCATCCTCTAGGTAGTACTCTTTCGAATTGCCTTCAATTTCAGTTGTCAACTCATTATACGTAGGATTGCGGCAGAACTCTGTCAAGATGTGACAAAAACTATGAATATTATCACCAATGTACCATTTTTTTCAGAACATGATCAGTATCGTGGGACCTATGTATTTTTCAGATACACGGGGTTATCAGTAGCCATATTTACATTAAAAAAGTGATTAAAACTTGGAAGAAGATATGTCAATCAAAATACAAAGCAGTGAAAGGTTCAATTTTCTAACAACAATTATTATAAAAATGATTTTACAATTAAGGATTTCATGCTGTTTTGAAATGTCGTTGTTAAAATTTTTGCAACCTCAACTAATTTGATAGTAGTCTGCCTCCGTTTTAAAATATTGCTAAAAAATATTTAATATAGCCGGTTTAATTTTCTATTTTTAGACGAAGTTTTACACCGTTCCCTCAACAAACTTTTAAAAAATGAAAATGTTATTAAAGAACAAGGTTCAAAACATCAGTCGCTACTGACCTAAGTGAATGAAACAGGCAGCAACTGTAGCTTAAAAAAATCCAGCTGTTGGAGTGAATGAGTGCTGTAAGTTTCTTGATTTTTTTCGTATGAGACTTAAAACCATGAGCATTCAAGTCGTTGGAAAAAGTTTGATATAAGAAAATTTTTCATGGCTATTTAAGTTTTTATTACCCAAATATGTCTATTTTTTTTTACAAGTATATGATGACAATTACAGTATATAGGAGTAAAATTTCTCGAACACGTCGGAAAACGGCATATAATAAACCATATACCATACTAGAGAAAGTGAATTCTTTCCTGATTTATGGGTTAATAAAGAATTGAAATATACGGAAATAAACAATTTTCAAAAGTCATTAATACAGATCAGATCAGTAGGATGCACACTGACCCTCTAAATTTTCAGAGGTGGATTTGATGTCACTTTATGAGTCATCCACTCCAAAATATACACCCGCAAAAAATTCTCTGTTATACCGAGAAATAACGAGTAAAATAGATGTGAAACAGTTTGTAAACTGGAAAATTAAAAGGATTAAATAAGAAAAACTACCCCTGGTATCTTAAGAAATGCTGATGAATTAATTTTTGTGATTAAGAAGGACATGGATATAACAAACAGTATTAAATCTCTAAGTCCATAAAACAATACAAAACAAGAGCAGAGCAAACACGGTTCCCAAAAACATCAGCGGTGGGATCAGGTGCCATGGAGGAGTGAGCATCGCCTGCCGACCGGTCACCCCCGCCGCGTGCTCCTTGTCATGATCGGGAGATAACGGGAAAATCCATCGTCAATTCAGTGTATAAAATAATGAACAAACAATCAGAATGAAAAACGTCAGTCAGCATTTGACTAAAGGATAAACTGTATGGTATCGACCAAGGAACTTACAAAATTATTACTTTAAACGAGATTGCTTATATTCTTGATTCGTTAACTTCCTTGTCAAGGCAGGTCCTGCAAGAAAAAGTTGATATTTCCCTGTTTCATTGGAGACAGAAAATCTATCGTACATTTCATAAAGTTTTGTACCATTCTCGAGAGTGATGGACACATAAAGGGATGGGTTTTCTTTGGTTAATTGATGTATAACGTCATTTCCTGCATAAAGAAAAATTTTAAAATCAACAGGAAAATTATTTGCAACACAAAAATTAATTAATACGAAATATACTTTAATGAAGATCAAATTATTTTCTTAGTTGAAGACATTGATGCTAATTGTGGCTTCATGCCGACAAATGATTGTTATCTCTTTTTTTTTCATTATTTTCCAATTTTAAATAACAGTTAAACACTAAAAGTGAATATCTTCAAAACATATTATCCTGTCTTAAAATCAGATGTATCTTCGATACAGTTTCATTTTTTAATCATGCAAATACCCCTTGCGTTGACCTAATAAATGTAACCTATTAAACCAAAGCTTTATTTGGTCAATGCACAATAAAGCCTCGTGCATGTATTCCGATGTTCTAAAAGCATTGTGAAGTCATGTGTATTGCAAAGTTTACGCCATGGAGTCATAATTAAAACAAATATTGCTTATATTCCAAAACAGTAACCATGTATTTTATATCATCTGCCCTCAAAAACCATACTGTTCAATATTGAAGCGACTGAATGTTCCTTTAACAAAAAAAAAATATACTAACCAATCCAAACATCTTGTTCTGGAGAACCAAAACCATTTTTATATGCTGTCCAATCTCTGTCAAACCTCAGGGACCCATTGACACGTTTCTGGATTACCTTTAATAATTAGCATGTATACTGAGTAACCACACATAGTCATTGTATTGAACAATCTTACGACAATAAGTTTTGATATAAAATGAAAATTTATTATGTTTTATATTCTTTGGAACAACAAAACTACACATACGACTTGTTTAATTTACGCTAGTTGAAACAAATCGGGAGGCGGGTTTACTCGGCGGATGTAAAAGAACTACGCACCCTAACTCGAGATACGTGCCTACATTTGAGAGCCATTTAATTCAAGGTTGATGACAATTTCACTATAAAGTTTTTGTTTAATACCAAGAGCAGTTTGATTGTAATTCATTAATTATTTCAACACCAGTGCTAAATAGTGAAATATCCCAAATTCCAGCTCTTAATATAAGGGGGGGGGGTCCATTGAAATTGTATCATAAAGCATCATTATATTCTGAAAGAGACTTGAATATGAATTATTGTTTCTTAAAGTTTTTCTTATATTTTATGCATAAAAAGTAAGCATAATTATCTCATACGTGTGAGAGATACTGCCCATGAGATAAACGTATGCTTTATTCCTGGGTAAATGCTTTATTATAAGCAATTCCGATTTGGACACGATCCCCCGCTTTAAGATTTTAATTTATTGAAACTTTTATATGTGAAAATCATTATACTTATAAAATGAATGATAAAGAGTAATAATATCGTTAAAAGCAAGAAACAGACTTAAATATGTCAAAGAAATGTCTTATTTTATATAGGAAACGGTATTGGGCACTTGAAATCAAATGTTACACCATCCCTTTATTCGTTTTCGGAAAAAGTAAAGCGTAGCAGTTAAGTTGTAGTTATAAGACGCCTTAACATCTTCAACAATGCTTTCTTATATTATACTACGTATGCCTACCTAGTAATTTGGGTGTAACTTAGTAAAGATATGGAGATAACGAACAGTATTCAATCTCAAGGTCCATAAAACAATACAAAAGAAGAGCGGAGCAAACACGGACCTCCGAAACATCAGAGGTGGGATAAGGTGCCATCGAGGAATGTGCATCCCCTGCTGACCGGTCACACCCGCCATGTGCTCATTATCATGATTGTGAGATAACGGAAAAATTCGTAGTCAATTCAGTGTATAAATAATGGACTAGCAATTGGTATGAAATACGTGAGTCAGCATTTAACTCAATGATAAACTGTATTTGCTGACAAGGTCATTGTATCGACCAAAGAACTTACGAAATGACGACTATAAACGAGACTGTTGATATCCTTGTTTCATCAACTTGCTTGTCAATAATTAACCTCGTTTTAGAAATTGTTCATACGTAGAGCATGTTCTTGGGTATCGAAACAACTGAGATACACTCCGTATGCAGGTGATGAAGGTACATATTGCTGCATAAGTAAGGGAATGTCATGGATCAACAATGAACGTACAAGTAGCCTTGTCTAGCACCTTCTGTACTGCCACCGTACAAAAAGTTAGTTTTCTCGATCCATGGTCCTTACAACTTCAATTCAAAAGTTCGTTTGGTGTAAAGCTCCATCAATTTTTTCATAGGCCTAATGTTTTCAAAATCGCAGATAGGAAAAATTAAAAAAAAAAATGATCACGATCTACTTTCTTTCGAGGCATATTAACATCAGCGGTGCTACGTCGTCAAATTATACGTCATCAATTTGAATTATCAATCACTCACGTACTTTTGCAGCAGTAGTCTCAAAGTTTTGTTAAAACGAAAGTCGTATGAGATAAATAGAACATCAATAATTGAGTGACTTGATATTGGCTTCATCCAACTCGTTGAAATGGTGTATATTCGCTCGACAAGTCTCGCTAATATAAACATAATTACCAAATAATGTTGAATAGAGCCAACATCAAATCACACAATATAATTATCCTTCATCTATTAGTAAAATACAATGTTTTAATTGTTAAGCACTTGGAAATTGCTGAGAAAAAACATTTTGTTCTTTTTTTGTCTTTAGACATATGCCCCAGCCTCCCGTGAAACACAAAAAAAAAATTGGTAAGAATTTGTGAAATGGCAGTCCATATTACCAGTAAAAATTGCTTCATGGGAGGAAAATGTTTAAAAATACATTTTGTTTACCGTTGATTTCTAGTAAAAACGCGAACTTTACCAAGATTTTAGAGTTATCTCTCCCTTTTTCCCAACGAAGAAATGTTTTTTTTTGAAAATCCATATAAATATATATATTTATGTATATATATTAAAAATCATTCGAATTTCGTAACATTTTTTCTACGCCGGAGAAGAATACGATCGTCGCAATTATTGCATTTTTAAAGGTATGCCTATAATTTTGGCGTATATTAATTAAGTTGACACTTAAGCAATATTTTTTTTCAGTTTTGTGTGAATTATTTGTGGTTAAATCACACAGACTTGTCCTGTTGGCGTACACAGGATGAAAATCCACCACTCAGTCGACTGAATGGTAACTGAATGCCCACTGAATGGTCACTGAAAGGTCACTGAGAAGACCCTTTCCCGTGACCTTTCCGTGATCATTCAGTTACCATTCAGTCACTGAATAGTACATACATTTAAGTGACCTTTCAGTCATCATTCAGTTGCATCTTTTTTATTGAATAATCGGTATATTTTTTAACTTAAAAAATTTATTTCACTTTTTCCTGGTATAATAGCATTAAATTTTTCTAATTCCGAATAAAAAATGGAGAAAAAAATCAATGCAAGAAAAAAAAATATGCACAAGGCCAGAATCAAACCCGGGTCTCCCGCTTTCTTGTCCGTGACCTTATCAATTAAGTTCTACTACTTCTTGTTGAATACATTTGATTTAAAATCAAGAAATATGTAGAAATTGATGGAACAATTGCTTCACCTGTTATATCGAGGAGCTGCGATATGTATTAATCTTGTAAATCTTTTGTATATTCTATGTTAGTTGCATGGATTTTGGGGACAGAGTGATTAATTACACATCTCCTATCGGGATGATGACAATTATCAGCGACGGGCACCTGTTCCTGTGTCAAAGATTGGAGATCGTTGTAAATTCTCTATCTAGAAACTTGATTAGTAGAATAATTTTAAAATAGTATCATTTAAAAAGCTAAAAATTTACAATATTTAGTTTTTTTTTTTTTTACAAGAGGCATGTATAAATGATTTATTCCATTCATGTAAAAAGATTTTAAAATGATGTATTTCGAAAGTTTAAATAAATATACTGGGGTTTTGACAATTTAGAAACGAAATTTATAATATTTGGGTTCTTAAATAATTTCAATTCTGTCTCATCATTTAAAACTAAATATTTTCATGAAAAATACACGTATAAGCACTATAGAATATGATATACGGCATCTATTTAAATTTTGATTCGACTATCGGATCACATTTTTTTATCACATGAAGGATTTTTGTTTTCTAAATCTAATTAGAAAATTAGAAAATTAAAAAATCATTTTGAATTAGTATCATTTATTTCATAAAATTATAATAATCATTTAAACATATTTTTAAGGTACCCGAATTTAATCACGATAAGAAAGAAAGACACAACTTAGATTGAATAATAAATCATTATTCAAAATATTGCTTCATTGTTAAGGAAAACTATCTGATTATAAATTAATTAGCTAGCTAAATTGAGACTAAAATGTCACTGAAAGGTGACAGACAGGTAACTCAAAGACGACAGAAAGGTTATTGAAAGTTGATGGAAAGGTCACAGAGAGTTGACGGAAAGGTCACTGAAAGTTGGCTGAAATCTGTCCACTGAATTGTGACTGACAGATGCCTGAAATATGACTGAAAGGCAACTGAAAGGTCACTGAAATGTATGTGCCATTCAGTGGTTGAATGGTTACTGAAAATTCACTGAAAGCCGCCTTTCAGTTTTAACTGAAAGGTCATGTCTCTTCCTGTAGTATTTCTTGAGGAGCATTCCTTATATTTACATTATACATGTCTAAAAGCAAACAAATAAACTCAATGTTTGAGTGTCTTGCTGCCCTATATTGTGTAACATTTTTACTAACATCAATGGAGTCTCAATGTTACGTGAAGTTTTTGCGAAAGTTTCTTCGTGGGTAAAAGAGAATGAAAATAATATTTAAATCATTTTTTTACAGAAAAAACAGCTATTGTAAATTTATAGCTTGAACACGTTGCAAAAGTACATGATTACAAAAATTAGAGGCTATTTAAGCGATCAAAATTCTAAGCGGTTGCTTACAAAGTGCTTAAATAAGCGAAAATTAGAAACCGCTTAAATACTTATAGCCCACTTTAGAGTATTAAAATAATTATATACCGTCCATCCCCCGCCCACTGTCGTCATGTCGCAATATACAGGTACAGGAATCGTAGTGGTCCCATGGGGATAGATGTCATACACCCCAGAATTCATGTATCCATCTGCTTGAAGATCCTTACAATCGCTAGGTATAACTAGAGCACAGAACAAACTTACAATCCACAAAAAATAATTTAAGAATGAAGCGGTTTATAAAAAACGTAATATCGTATAACATAAGTTGAAATAAGCTTCATTCCTTAAAAAACAATTTCAGTGAAGACAACAAAACAGTTTTTCCTCCTGAAAAAGGCTTCAAATTAAGCATATTTCAAAAGAAACGTCAAGCGGAATAATACGTTTTTGACGTACCTCATTGTGACGTAGGCAATTTATGGTATACAAAATGGATAAAAACTTCTATCAAATCAAATGTCGTGTTACAACTAAGATTAAATTATTAAAAAAATAATGATGGAATCATACTATGAATATACAATAAATGAGAAAATACATAATAACAATACGAAGGACTAAGGTTTTCTGTTAATTAAAGCTAAGATGTGAACTTTTGTTAAGCATGTTTTTATTACCGAAATTGAAGTGATTAGAAATAATAAGACATGACAATTACTTAGATCTAGTAAATTATGAGGAGCAATAAAGTTCCATGATATTTATCTGATTCGCGGCAAATAAAACATAGGAAATAACAGATTTACATACAGTCATGTGAGTAGTATCTCCAGCCATCCTCAATAGACACTTCCGACGTAAAAATCTTCTTGTGGGTCCGACATTTCTTCATCTGAGGATTAAACCCATAGACACTACACTCTGTTTGACAGCGGGCTCCACACTCTATAACGGATGTAGAGTAGTATTCTTCTAAAAGTTCTTCATTTGATTTGTTATCATTCAGTTCACGTTTTGCGGTGTATTTCCTCGAAATAATGAGAGACTGGCACACCGCAAAAAAGATCAAAACTAAGATAATTGCACAAAGAGGACCCATACCGTAATGTGTACTTAAAGCTACTGACTGTATTGTGGAGTACCTTTAAAAATTTGTAATGTAGCATCCAAAACGCCAAATATAAATAACAAAATATACATTAGCTACTGAAAACGATTGGCTTACGGTTCCGTACTCCATATGTTTCGTATATTAAAATATTGATTTGTTGAATCTAGAATAAACTAGTGCTAATTGTAATGGGAACAGTTACAGATGTTCGCCAAAGGCTCCACAAGTCCCTTTTGTTGCCCTTGTGAAGACAAATAATGACTCGTAAAGAATATTGACCATGGGTCATTTTTTGACGTCGAAAAATGGCTCCCAGTATTATTCCACGGCGAAAATTGCCCCTAGTTTCAACACCCTAAAAATTTGCATAACCCAAGTGACCAAAAATGACCCCGTAGGGATCTTAAGGCCAAAATACGCACCTAGGCTAAATAACTAATAAACTGGTAATCTTGATCTAATTAATTGCTTCTTTAAGGCCTCTTTAAGGTCATTGCAATTGTTGATTTAGGTTAAATTTTTTACGGGGCAATAAAAATAAATGAAGGTACCTTAAAACCAAAACACTCACCTGGGCTAAATAGGGAATAAATTGGTGATCTCATTAAATAACACAATTTAACAAAATTCTCACCTGGGCTAAAAAGGGAATAAAATGGTGATCTCATTAAATTAAGCAAATTAACAAAATACTGACCTGGGCTAAAATGGGAATAAACTGGTGATCTCATTAAATTACACAATTTAACAAAAAACTGACCTGGGCTAAAAAGGGAATAAACTGGTGATCTCATTAAATTACAAAATTTTACAAAATACTGACCTGGGCTAAATAGGGAATAAATTGGTGATCTCATTAAATTACACAATTTAACAAAATACTCACCTGGGTTAAATAGGGAATAAATTGTTATCCTTGGTCTCATTAAATTACACAAGTATTGCTTCTTTAAAGCTTCTTTAAGGTCAATGCGATGATTCAGAATCTAAAAGAGTAAAAGATCTATCGAGCTCAAAGGGCTACCTGAACATTGCTTTTTTTCGATTATGGAGAGTCATCCTACTGACTGAAAAATGTAGTAATATTATATAACTAGTTTGTACCCCGGTGAAAGACAGGAGATTATGATTATGTAGGGTAATATGTCCGTCTGTCTGTTACGCTTTGAGTAACCCCTCTCTGATACAGAACTCCTCTCATACTGCTAAAAAACATTGAATGAGACTTTCGCATACAGAATTTTTGTCACATAGTTGCATCTTCTACTTTACATTTTGATCTGACACATACAATATGTATTAATGAATAAACTGTCACTTACTGAGCTCAGTGCTCACATAACCTCAGCGCCTATATGAGCATAACCAGTGCAATAGAAGGACAGTTTTTCAATTAAACTCCTATACTCTGCTTCAGGCATATTACTTGGCCAGTAGGCTGTGTGCGTTCAAGCGAGAATTGATTTCACTTCTCTGCTTGCATTGTATTAACTTAAGGATCACCATGCAGCAAATAAACAGGGCAGTTAGGGAATAATAAATAACAAAAAATTAGCAATATCACATATGGCTGATTTTTACCATTTATCTTTTCCTGATAAAATTCACCTGGCTTGGTATATGTTTCTTAAGCTTATATTACACTTTTAGCACCATGGTAACATATTCTTAAATTTGTTTTCATCTGTAAACCTTTACTGAATGTGATTTGTCTATATTAAATTTTGTTTTTCATTGAAATATTACTTATATTCTCCAAGTCTTTTTCATATTCCAGTTCTAAGGAGAAAAATAAATCTAAAATCCATTCACCTTTATAAACTTGTGACATGATATTAAATCTTTTTTAAAGAAAAAGAATGTTTGTATCATCTGTCCTTAACAGTGGATCAGTTTTTTTAACCAATGAAAAATTCATATTTAATTATTTTTTTTTTTAAGAATGTGTTAATTTCCAGCGCAATTTTCAAAAATACGACAAATGAATAATATATGAGACAGGTCAAAGAACTAATAAACTACTGTTTTTTTCTCCAATAATATTTACTTATTGTAGTTATCTTGCTACCCAGTCATGTGTCACTGTATGCATAATAAACTGACTTAGTTTAAAAAGTGATCCCAAATCTGATGATTTATTCAACACATATGGGAATTATCCCCTATATTGTAAAAACGTTATTGGTTGATTTGAAGAATACTGGATATATTTATAGACCAGTTTAAAGCTATGGTGATAATTCAAAAGACAAAAATGTCACCATCATTAAAACTATTTAGTTTGAAATGAAACAAACACCATTTATCAAGAACAGATGGCCAAGTTTCATTTGTTGCTACTTTGTTACTGCCTCTGCATTATTTATAATAAACCAACAAATGGTGTAAATTTATTAAACCATTAAAATAATTCGTTCACGTATTAAAGACTAATCCATTCTGAATAATTCTCGCCAGCATTGAGATTATTTTTTTCATCTCTAAACAAAAAGCAACATTTATAGCCATAAAACAATATTTATAATTCTTTCATACAATGACTCCTTTTTGGT
This sequence comes from Saccostrea cuccullata, assembly GCF_032062105.1. Lineage (NCBI taxonomy): Eukaryota > Metazoa > Mollusca > Bivalvia > Ostreida > Ostreidae > Saccostrea > Saccostrea cuccullata. The sequence goes on from NW_026920615.1 coordinate 11,152, forward strand.
AGTTTAAGAGTACTAAATATACAATATCTGACATTTTCCTTTTTTGAAAAGCATTGAAATATCCAGATAAAATCCAGATAAGTTAAAAGCACCATACACTTAAAACAACACAATGATTTTTTATTTGTTTTCTGCTTAGGAAAATATGTTAAAATTGCACATTTAGCACATCCATTTTGACATCCCTCTAATAGATAAACCAGACCCTTAATTTGTTTGAAAAATTTTCTTGATGAATTAAAATTAAAAAAAAAATTCAACAGAAATTAAACCGTTTTTTTTTTTGTATTTACTCAAATGTTTTAATTCGAGACTAAAAATATTTTGCACTTTCATGGGTGTAAAATACACACACCCCGAAAAGAATAAAGTATTTTGATCAAAGAAGTACAAAATGTGCTTGTTTATCGATGATTTTATTGATTGCATTTGACGAAATCTATTGTATTAATAAAAAATAAAGTACTCCTAAGATAACATTTTTTTTTCAGAAAAAGTTGTTTAAGTGTTATCAATTCTTTCTTCGTAAAAGCAAATTCAGCACAAGACAAACAAACAATAACATAATTCTGGGCCATTGCCATATTTTCAGACTTGTTGTGATTCCCTGAGCAAAATGAAGTATTTACCTAAAACTCATAGAAATATCCAATTAAAAAATATATTATGTGTTAGTTTTGTCTAGTTTCCTTGGAAAGTTCATGTGAAACAGGGTGTGTACATTTTATGATTTATTCACGAAATATTTCTCAACTAATAATATGTGCCTGGAGAATGTGTAGTTATGTATGGAGAGTATCAATTGATTCTATCTTCCAGTGGGATCGTTATAAAACAGTTTGTGAAGAAGACAAAGGAGAGCAATGTCTCACTTATTGCAATTATCTATCGCGACTTCAGATACGGAGAAATGACTTGATCCCATTCAAAAACAAACCAACCTTGTTGTTACATAAAAAAAGTCTTGAGGTAGGTGTGGACTTTCTCTCAAGTTCTCTCTTTAGAGTTTTCTCTCAAAGATGGATATGGAGATAACGAACAGTATTCAATCCCAAAGCCCATAAAACAATACAAAACAAGAGTAGAGCAAAGACGGAGCTCCGAAACATCAGAGGTGAGATCAGGTGCCATGCAGTTATGATTTTAATACGTAAAGGTAGGATTATTCTCACTTAAAATGTGTTTTGTGTATTTAAAAATTAATGAATTTTTCACTTTATCAAGAAAACGATATTTCCAAGTGATGGTATAAGTTAATCAGTTGGATTAGTTTTGACCGTTTTATACTAAAGTAGAGGTGAGCTCAAGGTCAGTACCTTTCCCTGGATATTAAGAATAAAAACATTAGCTGAAATCCCGCGCAAGCGCGGGGGAAATTCATTTTAATTAACTGCTAACAGCTAGAACTATTTTCCAAAATCTATCAGAGATTTATAACACAGAAATAGACCTACAGCAAGACGAAATAATTCAAAGCTCAACAATTAGTGTAGGAGGAGAAATAAATGATTGTAAGAAATACACTCCCTTATATTTTATTGTTTTTCTTTACTTCTACAGATATCATTTTCATTAAAGGCCTCTTCTTCTTACATGTTATAAAGCAACTTTATTCTGTTGAACATGCACGGATCTACAGGGTGTCCTCCGGGCAACCCCCCCCCCGGAATTTGCAGAATTATTTTATGTATATAATACACCAAGTAAAAGTGACCTTGGACACCCCTCCCCAAACAAAACCCTTCCTCGAAAACACGGATCTATGTGGTATTTGTGTGGAAAGTCATTAGAATCACTGAAAGTCATCCACCACACCTTACCCCACCACACGAAATAGGTTCCTTTTTTTGCTTCTCAAGAAATTTCTGGAATTGAATTTTTTGACTGGGGTGACCACCCCCCCCCCCCCCTTTGGAAAAAAAAATCTGGATCCGCGCTTGGTTGTACTATCTTATACATTATGTACTACAGGTGCTCATAGGCATTTTTTCTTTCTGTGTTAGAAACTTTATTCTTAATACAGTTTGAGCTAAATTATTGCTTTTCATACTTCAGATGATCTATTTAAATTTATGTCAAGGATAAGAGAATGAATGTACACAATTAACTATAAGTTTTCATATATTTGCCAGCATTTTGAAATATTGAAAAAAGTTCTGTTTTTATCCCATATGTACATACAGGCATAAAAGGTATAAATGATTTTAAAAAAAAATTACTGTATGTAGAATACTCATCAAAGAACAAACTACAATATTTAAAAATCAAAACTGTACCATTTTATATGTCTAAACAAATAAACATACAAATAATGCAGTTAACATCTAGAGAAAAGCTCATATTTTATTTCTGCAATATGTACTAATTAAGACCTTATTATCAAGTGAATAGAAAACATAAGCATAAAAAATGAGATCTCCTTTACATCAAATTATTAATATTTGTGACAAACCTAATTAAGAATATAGCATCATATGAGTTAAAAAAAAAGTAAACTACATTTTTTTTATTCCCCCGTCATTATTTAAACGATTCATTTCCATTTTATTATATTCATTAATCGTAATTTGACATCATGAAGATAAAAAAGAAATAAAAATAAATAGTTCAGTTTATGACATTCTTCTAGCTTTCACGATAATCCAAATTGTGAAATAAAATAAACCTTTGTTAAAATAAATAAGATGCTCTCAGTTGACCTATTAACAAAAACATAATATTTACAAAAATTGGTCCTTTAACAGACAATTTTGTTCATTCCCATTTCGAGAGATTTGATTTCATCATGTATATATAAATATCAGTTATAATTTTTTGAATCAGATGCCCCTTTAATGAGTATTTGACTGGACAAAGTTAAAAATTTACAAATTTATTCAGCGCAATTTAATGGGTTCATTCCAATATGGCTTTGATTCTACTTTTAATATTAATTGTTTCTCACGCTATACTGAAGAGATTCTCAATAAAATATTTATTCCCATTCGTCGGTGACTCAAACGTCAGAGGAATTATACATAACCTATGAAGCATTCCATCCCTCGGTAACTACATATTGATTTATCTTACAGATAAATCTATTATGCATAAATAAAAAGCTATTGGCTATCATAAATGTCTATCATAAATTTCTGACAGTTTTTTGTTTATTTTTCTAATGATTTTCAGAATTATTAAGATGCTACAGTAAATGTTCTACTGTTTACCAACTCAGAATGATATTTTGTATATTGTGTTCACATGTACTTAAATAATTCAAAGACTGTTAAAAGAACATCAATCAGACTACCTTTTAACTTAAGGAATTTGTAGAGAAATTTCCTTTCTTGGTATCTATATCTCTTAAAAAAATCAATTTATTTTAATGATGATACTTTTTATGTCAAAATCATTTTTTTCAAGTTATCTATTAATAATAAAGTAATGTTCGATGGCCCATACAAAGCATGAATCGTTTTAACGTCCAAATCTGGCCCCTCGATAATCTACAAAAACATATTTTTGCCTCATTCTTTACTTAATCTCCCTGATGAGATGAATTAAAACAATTAAAAGTATTCGTAAAATATGTTAATACTTAACAATCTTGCTTTCTGAGTCTTGTGAAATGGTATTTGTTGTAACGAATATTGATATGACTCCATTGATCCCAAACAAATTTCACAGATTACATCTTTAGAGAAAAAATAACAATTTCGGTAATAAGAAACGAATCTTACTCATACAAAGTACATCTAATCTATTAAATTTAAAAAACAACAACAACAAAAGCCTTAAGAAAAATAGATTCGAATAGATTCTTAAATAAATCTCATATTAATTGAAATCATAAATTAAGGAAAGGATTGCACGGGTCCGTGAAAAATTTCTGCCCAACGAATTTTTCTCAATTTTACATATAACGTTCCTAATGTCAATGATACCATTATATCAAAGTATCAAGCATGGTCATCAGCCTTATAAGGAAGTTATGGTTGCCATGGTAACCACCATTTTTTAATCTTTTGATATTTATGAGGTGAATGTTTTATAATACCATACACGCAACAAAATTGAAGCAAAATAAATATTTTCCTGCAGATATTTAATAATATGCTTATATTTATTGAAAATAAAAATTGTTTCGGAAACTATTGGTAAATGTAGCATTGCCATTGATTTTGGGGGAAGTATTAATTGTAAATTTGCAGTAATATTTTCAACTCAATAGCAGTTTTTAACGTCTAGACAAAAAATTACCCAATGAATTTTCCCAAAACTAATATATGCTGTACTAGTCATCATAAATGACTTATGGTTAAAATATGAAGTAAGGTAATCAGATTAATTTTGAAGCTACACACATTTCAGTACCCCCCCCCCCCCTCCTAGAATATTAAAAGATTTCACAGATTTTCATATAATGGTTTGTTGTTGGACCTTAAATATGCATAATCTGTTTAAAGACAATAAAGGCCATATGTATAGATAAATAAATACTTTTTCTCTGAAAATCTGGCAGCTGATGCTCATTTCATATGAGAAGCACAATGATTTACTTATCACCGACAGTGGTCACGAAAATAACTTTTTTTTTCAAACTCAGTTTTTCATCTCCAAAACATTTATTTTGTTACTATATCAGTATAAATAAATATTATAAACGAGTGCACAGTCCTCAAAGGCCTTATTCTTCATGCTTTAAACACTCAGCGATGTTTCTTCTTAGTGATCTGGAATCGGCGTTGGGGCGAGGGGGGGGGGGGGGGTCAGATATTTGAACACATTGAATGAAAAGAGGTTATTTTAAAAAACTTGTAACTGCATTATATATATTTTTTAAATAAATGTATTCATCCATAAATAATCTTATTGGCCAAATTATAGTAATTCTAAGTATTCACATTTACAAATAGTTTTCCTTCCGATTCTTTTCAAATAAGTACACTTCATGTTCTCCTGTACATGGATGAGCGCTATCTCCATTGTGACGTCATAATGACACAATTGACGTCAAAACTATAGATCTACTGTTTTGATTAAAAAATAATCATTGATTGAAATAACTTTCCGTCGCTTTATGATATATGCTGGAGTAAAACATCTATGTTCATGTCCATGTAATTAAAAATAAAACATTTTTCATATGTATTCCCATGAGCATGATGAGTTCACATGTTTCTTTTATTTATTTATGTACATATCTTCCCTGGTATTCTTTCAGAAGAAGTGTGTTGTGTTTCAGTACGACGCCTAAAACATTTTACAACAATCGTTTACGCTATACCTGGTATATGAGACGATGATTTATTGTTTACATGGGCGATGTAACTGCTGAAAATGCTAAAGATCTTGAAGGATAAAACAAAATCCTCTGCGATATTTTTTTTAAAGATATGTCTTCTAGGCATAAGTGGTCTTCGCTGTAACACGTTTATCAAAATCGCCTTCGTTCATCAATATTTATACATGTATTTAGTAAATCACGCCGTCTGAATCTCTTATTGGTACTTATCTATACATAGATGTAGATCCTATGATAAACAACAATCTTAAATAAAATTCTAATTTTAAAATGAAGAATATATAAACCTCAAGATATAAATCAAATTTATTTTTAATAAAATTTAGATTTCAATGTTCAGAGATATACAATAGAAAGACGTGTCAAATCGTAAAACATGCACGTAGATAAAAAGTATGATCGACGCTCACCAACAATCTCAGTGCATCGTAACAATCTTTAATATCTTATACTTTCTCTACTTTAGAAAAAGAAACCCCTTTTGTCATGAGCGCAAACATATGACGCTCCTTATTCCGGAAATAGTTACAGCAAACATTCTTTTTTTATTCACCAAATGACGTGATCACGTGACGCCGTGCAATCGCGTCCTTAAACAATCAAAACTCTTCTTCGTGAAGCATAATCATTCTTAACAATGCAGCTTCCTGAATCTTGTGTACCGGAGCTTGCTTTAAGGGGACGAAGGACATATGGTCACCTGACTCAGTTTAATTACGTCATAATCTCTGATAAAATATGTAAAAAAAAAAACCCAGATCGAATCCACAGTACTTGTATAATTTTTTAACTGTTTGTTTGAGTTCACCATCTTGTATAAAATATCTAAAAAGATGTAAACTTCCTTGCAAATATTTTCAAATTACGGAATAGATTGATCCATTCTTCTATTTCCCTACACTGCGCGTCCAACGAGTCACTGACGTCATAGTGGATCTTAGTACAGTAAGATTATACGCAAGATAAAAACACGGATAGTATAATATCATAAAAACGGATCATGATTAGTACATTGTGGGATAATTTATGAA